>NW_023276570.1:0-1077 GCF_013357705.1 Chelonus insularis | reverse complement strand
ATAATAACGTACATAGTTTGGACAACCCGAGAAAAAATAAATCGACCCTAAAGAAGCCTAAACCACGCCCAATTCAAGCTGATTTCTTAAGATTATATTCGACAATGATGACAATAAATCACTACAAATGTAAATTTGTAGCATGAAAGTTAATTTGATGATAAGTTGCTATAACAATTTTGTTTTTTAAATAAAAATATTGTTAAATTTATTAAATTATTGTTAAAATTTTGTTAAATATCCTTCAAGTACATTGGAGGAAATAGACTTTTAACAATAAATAAATATTTAGATAGTAATTATTGGTGATAATTTATTTGAATAAAATATGATAAATGTATAAAACTACAAATAACCCATAATCACTGTAAATTTCAGCATTACATTTTGAAACATTAAGAGTGTTTTAATTTGACGTCACCCATTTGATTAACATTGTCTCGATTTCGGAACACTCAAGAACGTTTTAATGTTTGAAAAATAAAACACTAAAATTTACAGTGATCTCGTCTTCTTCTCCACCCATCTGATACATAAATTGACATTAACTTAGCTGATATGTCAGTAACAGAAGTTTATAACTTAGAACTGGAATAGATAATTTATTATAATACAAATCAACTGATTTGTTGTAAAAATTTCCCGAGTAAAAATGTTTTTTGGCGCGCTCAAAGGAGACCTAATTCAAGCCCAAAAACATTTTAAAATCTAGAAGAAAAAACAAAATTGTTATAACAACTTATCATTAAATTAACTTTTATGCTACAAATTTACATTTGTAATGATTTATTGTTATCATTGTCGAAAATGATCGTAGAAAATAGGCTGAAATTGGGCGTGTTTTAGGTCTGCAAAATAGTATTGGGGCTAATTTCGGCGCGTTTTAGGCTTGCGAAATGTTTTGGTGCTCGAATTGGGCTCTTTCGAAATTTAGGCCTGTAATAAGCTTGTTTTGGGCACTGGAAGTTTCTCTAAGTCAAGATTGGGCTTCAATCGAGCCTGTATTTAGCTAATTTTTCATTTTAGGCTTCTTTAGGGTCGATTTATTTTTTCTCGGGTTGTCCAAACTATGTACGT
>NW_023276569.1:0-3359 GCF_013357705.1 Chelonus insularis | reverse complement strand
CGTTTGCTCTGTTTCGGCACAATCATCCCTATCCTTAAACGATTAGGTTAATTCACAAGTTGAGATTTTCTCAACACTAGTAAATAATAGTAAAATTTTGAAGAGTACTGGAGTCAACGTTCCCGTATTAATAGGAGATAAGGATAGCTCGACAATAGCAATAGTACGTCAGGGCAATGAGCAGCAAATATCTAAACTAGCTGATAAAAATCATTCAAGTAAACATTTTTCAAATGATCTTCATAATTTACGTAGTCAATACAAAGAAATGCAAAAACCTGAAACAATTCCACATTTAAAGAAATGTTTTAGCTACGCGGTGGCTTTAAATAAAGGGAAGCCTATAGAATTAGTTGTTTTTTTACGTCAAATACCAGATCATATAATTGGTAATCATACAAATTGTCAAACTTGGTGTTCTCGTCAATCACAAACAGATGATCCGTTACGAACTGTTTTGCTGAAAGATCCTAAACTCCATGGAAAGCTACTAAAAATTTTTTCAAAATATGCAGATAATGCTTTTAAATTTTCTGTAAATGCCTCTAGCCAGAGTAACGAAAGTGTAAATAATATGATGGCACATAAAGCGCCTAAGAATGTTTGTTACAGTCTTAGCGAATCTGCAGATTATCGTTTTGCCAGAACTGTTAATTCGAAGAATGAAGTTGAAAGTTATTTGATGATTATGAAAGCAAAACTTAATGTGTCACCAGGAAAAAGTACACAGTCTTTTACTGGAAGAAGCGACAAGGAGAAATTGAAAAGAGCTGCAAAGGCAATGATGTCAACGGCTAAGCGTCGTAGAAAAGATTTATTTCAAGCAAGGAAAAATTTAAGAAATAAACAATAAAGAAAGAAGGGATTTAGTACAAATCAAATGGTAGGTTCGATGTTGAAATAGAAAGTCTAATTACTATCAGTGATAAACTTCTGAAAAAACTCCAAAATCATGAAAAATATTTGAAGACAAAAAATGACTTTACTATTATTTATTTTGAGTTAGAAACGTCAGGGTTCTGTAAAAAAACAGAAATATCAACAATTTTGAATGGAATCGTTTCGAAGTCCATGTTGAAGAAAATAGCTCTGGCTAAAATTAATTTAGATGACATGTTACGTGCTACTTTACAGAAAGATGGATTAAAATTTTTACTTTCAGAAACAGATGGTAATAATAATCCTAAAGTAACTAAAAGTAATAAGATAATACAACGAATAATATCTTTTGTTGAAAATAATGATGAAAAAATTAACTAAGAAGACTAATTTACATAAAAAAAATAAGCGTCACTATTTTGTTGAACAAAAATGAGTTTAAATTTATTTTATTATCATAAAGTATTATGATTTTATATTAAATAAATGATGGTCTGTTTTTTTGTCATTTATTGTGTAATCAAAATTAAAGTATCAGTTTTAAAATATTAAATAAATTTCCCTAACACTTCGCGCGCTTCTTGCCTTAGCTGTGTTGCCATATCATTCATAGTCTTCTTGGTCATAACCAAGAAATGTCAATATTTTTTAAGTTTAAGCGAGAATATCTTTTAAACGATATTGTAATTTAGTTTGAATTTTGTCATACACTATTATTATACATATTTACGTACTGTGTTAGTTTTTTAAACGATTTGAAATAAATCGGTCGAGAAAAATTTTTCACGACAACTACCTTAATCAGCCTGAAATAGGTCTAAGAATTGGTACAACGCCATTGAATGCTATTGGGTTTGCAGACGATTGAGTACTCATAGCATTCACGCCACTTGGCTCACAAGCACTTTTAAATCAAGCCTCGTTCCACCTCAAGACATGTGGTTTGTACATTAATACAGAAAAATGTCTCACAGTAGCGTTTAACTAACTTGGAAAAGAAAGAAAGTGTGTCATAAACAAAGACCAGGTGTTTGTGGTGGAAGGCAGGAATATACCTGCAATGAAAAGATCGAATGAGTGGAAGTACCTGGGGGTCCCCTTCACTACTGAAGGTAAAATGATTGGCAATCCACACGTCAAGCTCATTGAGAAGTTAAATGTTTTATCTAAAGCACCACGCAAACCATAACAACGACTCTTTGCGTTTTTAAATTTAAAAAAAAAAACTCTTCCTAGGACTCTTACTTGAGTCCTGGAAAGAGGGTTTTTTTCATTTTAAGCTTTATTAACACTCTTAGAATTTTATACATATATAGGTATTTACTTACAATATTTACGATATTTTTTTTTCTTAGCTGCAGACCCAACTGTTACATTAACATCTAACTAATACTTACAATTATGTTGCAGGTACCTAGAAGAGTCGATTTGAGAAACTTTTATTATGCCTGTATGCTCTTTGACCAGGCAGCAGTCATGATTTCGGATCTATCACTCGGTTCTACCCAACTCCAGCGAAGCACAAATTCTTTCAACGAGAGTACTTGTAGAAGGACTCATGATTCTTGGAGTGTTTGACAATTCAACAGTCACCAGCGGAGGAAGACGAAGAATGACAGCACAGCGGAGTGGAGTCTGGTCAGAGAGCACACAGGCATAATCAAAGTTTCTTTTCGTAATAAAAGACTGTTGTGGAAAAGTGTCAAACGTGTATAGAATTAGCTTTTCGAAAATTCTTTGGTTTTCCCATTTATTTACCGACTTGTAGATATTATCAATTCTATTTAAGTTTCAATTATTATTTCTTGGTGTTCTGAGATTTATTAGGCATTCTTCGAAGTGATCCTTCAATTTATCACTGTTTGTCATGATTGTCTTCCGATATGATATCATGGCTTCCTTAGCAGGAGGATTTACAATTATTTGTAAAGTCCTTTCGTCGACTTTAAAGATACGTATTTATTTGGATGGCGTAAACAAAAAGAAACTGCGGCATGAGCGAACCATTACCACCGTCTAGATAGGTCATTTGATTCATATCTTAAAAGCCAACTAGGGACTCTACCCTGCAGTTAAATTGTTGTGGGCGCACCTTACCCCACCAATAAAAAACAGTCTCGCTAAGTTTTCGGTTGTTATGTTGACAGTGTCATAAAACGTACTAAATTTTTTTTCATGAAGAAAATAATTCATTTTAAATATTGTTGATTCTTAAATTGAGAAAACTTCATGGCAATTAAAAACTCTGATGACCAACTTGATAAAAAAAAACGTATGATTGACCCATGAATAAACTCTTATTTTACTCAATTTCGTATGTTATGAATAAAGCAAAGATGATACTTCATAGTATGCTCAATCGAAAGCCAACAATCGCTTTTCGTGCAAATTCTTAATTTTAGCCCATGTTTATGTTATAATAAGAAACAAATTTTAAACTTAAAAATTATAACCTACAAAAATCATCTTATAACTTATAT
>NW_023276568.1:0-64274 GCF_013357705.1 Chelonus insularis | reverse complement strand
AAAACCACTGAGCCTCGGTTGAAGGCAGCTTCCAGATTATCTCACATAAAATTCCCACCACATCAGAAAGTGAAACTAGCATCTACTTTCAATACAACGGCTTCACAGTGCTAAGAGATATGAAAGTTGATGATGACCTACTGTATGTTATGATTCAGTAACACTGTCCGTCTTTTTCTTGCATCAACAACCTCTTTCCTTTTCATGTCACTAATATACATATTTAACTAAGAAGAATACTTTATTCAATATCGAAGACTACAAATATAATAAATTGATATTTTATACAGCTTTACCTGAAACGAATCGTTTTAACAGGTGCAGATTTTCTAAATATTACACTTGATGTCAAAATGACGCAAAACATTTCGATAAATGAAAAAGAATAAAGACAAAGGATAAACCATAGTAAATCCTCTTGTGGGCATCAAGCTAAAGCTCTATTCTTTTAGTTGGACCACTGACCCACTAATCCTCTTAGACTGTCACCTACTCAGGTTGTATGGAATTATGTTCTATCTAGTAATAGCTTGAATATTTAGCAACTCGCTGCTTACTACTCTCTGAAAATGAAACAGTGAAAATAATGAAATACCAAAAACTAATGCGAATAAGCTACGAACATTCGTAGTAACGGGCGAATATCACGAAGTTTATATTTCAATTAGCGTCCGAAAGATGTTTCAACAAATAGATTTTTTTTACAATAAAAAAAAAATATCAGTGCTCTCCAGTGATTTGGGTGCGACCCGAAAGATTCACACAACTAACTTCCCAGTGGAAAGAATGATAAGATTGAGCTTTTTTCCAGTTTTTTGATTCTGCAAAAAAAAATAACTAGACCAATTTTGCTAAAAACATAATCAGTTCTGAGTTGCATAATTACCTATCGAATGCAATTGGTCCTACGTTGATATCATTTTTTGTTCTCGAGATAATCGTGGCGAAAAATAATTCCAAACGCACATACGTATATACACACACAGACGTCTACTGGAAAACGGTCGTATTCGACTCTAGGGACCTTCAAATGTAAAGATATGTCGAAATTCGGGATTTGCAAAATCGGACCCATTACAATAACTCCCCACTGGGAAGTTAAAAATGTTCCAATCAAGTGATCGCAATAAATCAATTTGACAATACTTTGAAGATAGTAACAACTTATCTATAATTAACACAACCCGAGTTATACACTATAAATTGTAGTGTTTTTATTTGAAAACATTAAAAGTGTTTTAATATGACGTCACCCATTTGATTAATATTGTCTCGATTTTAAAATGTTTCTATGTGCCTTAAAATCGAAAAAATGTTAATCAAATAGGCGACGCCATATTAAAACACTTTTAATGTTTTCAAATAAAAACACTACAATTTACAGTGTATGCAGGCTATACATTCCGCAGAACTTCTGTTACACTTCTCGCAGATTCAGGAGTAAATCTACTTGAAATTAAACAACTTGGACGATGGGTATCTGATGCTGTGGCTGCAACTTATGTTGAAGACTCGATACAAAGTAAAGTGAAAACATCACAGAAAATAAAACGAACAATAAAAAAATGCGAACCAGCCAGATACATTGAAGACAGCTCAATCCTAGGTTAACGCAGAAATAATAGAAGTAAAATACAATAGCAAACTGGATGGACGATTTGAAGAGGAAGCAAGAAAAGTTGTAAAAAAAATAAATTAAAGAACGGTTATTAATTTACATCTATCTAGATACTTTTATGTGAATTTTTGTATGAGTGAAAAATATAAAAATTAATATTTTTTATAGATTCGTTTTTTTAATGTACTAATTGAATAATTTAATTAAAATAACCTGCCGCTTTCCTCATCCTTACCACCCATCCCCAACCCCCCGCCGCATTTGTGATGAAAAATAGTATACGCAACATGGGCGGTAACTAGTCGATAACCAATAGTAGTAGTAAACGTACTCGCTTCGCTTGAGCGTCCAACATAAATTTTAGTTTCAATTGTTAATTGTATAAAAAACTTCAATCCATGAACATATAAATTTCCAAGCTGGTGTTAATAAAAAATGAAGCAGTATGTTCAATTAGTATCTTGCAAAAATCTGGGTCCTCATTAAACCGAATACTCGTCACCTTAACCCTTCCAATTTGTCACAATCAGTGGCGTGAAATCACCACTTAATTCTCAGCCTTTTGTTCTCAGATAAAAAGAACAACCCAGCATGTGTTGTGTCTTTTCACACCAATGGCAATGACTACAAAAAACTGTTTTATATTACCATTGAAAAGTTTTGACTGACTCTTGAGTTCTTTTCATTAGAAATACCATTTGAATAGTTGCATACATTCTATTCTCTTTACCTGCACATCTTCAAGATTAAAAAAAAATCTTTCAAAAACTTCTCAAACATCAATCTGAGACTATGATCCGAATCTTATTAAGATGCAATCCTTAAGAGTTGTGGTAAGATTATGTAGATTTACCTTTTAACTGCAGGTTAATGCGTTATGATTAGATCTTTTCTTCATCACTTCTCACCTTTTATTTACGTTTCTCTCCAGTCAAGCTTGATGCAGTAACGACAAAACTTCTTGTGTCGAGTCACTGAACTAATCCTTATTTAACCTGACTATCTTTGATCAGACTTAAGGATTAACTGAAGGCTTTGTTGCTTTGAGTGATGCGAGAAGTGTCTGCATGGAATTTGACATCCTACGTCTATTTAGTTCATTATCTCATAATGTTGCCATTATCTTGCAAGTTAACATCAATTCTCCCTTCTTGCTCGAGTTATTTGAAAAGACTTGGGATAGACAAAAATCTGTCTATTAAAACTCATGATTTACTGTCAGATAAAGAAATACGATTACAAAAACCGTTCGTGTGAATATAATTATATATTTATATTTTTTTTATAAAATCATAGAGATTACAATTCAATAATGATAATAACAAAAATAATTTTTAAATTACCGTCACAAATACCAAAAAAAAATAAATAATTAAAGAATACAAAATTAAATCAGCTAATCAGAAAAGCGTAGCCTTTTTATTCGTGCACTGATTGGTCAATTTTATTTTTAAATTTTCGAAATAAATAAAAATAAAAATTAAAGAATTTTTTACGTTGTTGACTTGAGACAGTGCGCTCGGAGAGCGCGCGTTGTATTTCTAGTTCTACTCTATAAGATCTTTTCTAATATTTTTAATAAATGTTTTTTATCTTTGTTAATTGCAAGTAAATAATTAAAATATGAATTTCGAAAATAAGCAATTTACAATTGCTATCGTTTAATCATAGTTTTCCTTCATCAACGACGATAAAATGTTAAAAAAATTATTTTTTTATTATTTATAATAAATCGCACTTGCTATAAACAATATCAGACTGCCTGAAGATATGTACGGCCATTTACAACAGAAGTTAATTACGCGTACATACATTGTAGATGGAGTAGTTAACAAGTATTTACAAAAACTAAACACTTTAAGTACTTGTTAAATGCTGGATTTGCAGTGTATACACATTTATTTAAAAACTCTTTAATATGCTTTTAAATGTCTTAAGACGTAAAGATATGACAAAAGTTTGAGTTTCAGAAATCGAGTCCATTATAATAACTTTTTAATGGAAAGTTAACAATAAAAAATGTTCATAAATAGTTTTGTAAAATCTAATGCAAATGGAATTTAACTAGATATTTTGAGCATACGTCATAGAACCAACGTTCGAATTTAAATCAAATAAATTTATAGTTGGATAATAATACGTTTTTTTTTTTGAAATGATATGATATTTTAAAATTCAACTTGGGTTAGTTGTCAGAGAATTATTGGAATTCCATAACGATTTGTTTTAAGATAGAGATTTCAAATTGTGAGATGGTCATTTATTTTCTAAGATAAAAATAGAGTTTTCCAAATCTAAGATACAAAGTTTTTAATCAATAATTTAAAAAATTTTAATGCCCAATTTTTTTTTTGTGAATTTTCGTTGCCTTCAACCTATGAATAAATAATTAATCCGGATAATCTGGGCAAAATGTATACCAATAACAGAGAAGATTAATTTTTAAATTAGTTTAAACAAGAAAATTAAAATCTCCTGTTGATCGAGTTTAATTATATAATTTATTATATCAAAGAATTTATTAATGAATAAATATTTTTATCATTTATTATTATTGGGCTGGCAAGAAAATAGTGAAACATTTTTATAATTTAAATATTTTAGTATACAGAATATCATTGTGCTACTATTATATCCCTGCCCTCAAGAAAGATACAAGTCATTGATGGACATGGTGACTGCATTGGAGATTGAAGTGTGCAGACTATTAAGGTTGTTCAATCATTTAGCGAATTTAAAGATTAATCTATAACAATTTCAAAAGTGATAGGTAATGATTCAAAGAAATTATTAGCAATAATAAATGTATAAAGTTCAATTAAAAGTTAGGTTAAACACTAAACCCAATGGCACAAATAAATTCAGATTTCTTGTAAACAAAACGATCAAAAGTTTCATAATTTTGTATTTAATCAATTCTAATTTTCAAGTTTCATTCAATATCAAATATTGCCATATATCTTTAAATTAAGTTTTAATATAGGTTTTCCCTATGCTATACTATTAGTCGTGATCGAACAACCTTAAATAAATAATAAAATTTAAAGCTGCTCTAAGTCCTTCACTATTTTTATGCCAACCCAATAGTATGATCTTATAATTAATGAATTATAATGAGCACAAAATATTTTAAACGGAATTTTCACGTTATTCCAAAAAATACCGAAATAGAAATTAATTTTATGCTGTAGAATAAAAAATTGCTGATAAATACACACGTGTTTTTTTTTTTGCTAGCAGGTTTGAGTTCGTTTGAAGTTCTTCAGTATTTCAGTTTATTTTTCCGCATCGAAAATTTCATATGATATATATGGTAAATGAAGTTCCAATGGGTGCGATTTTTCAGGTTTTACCTACAAAGCTTTGGTATGGAAATTGAGCGCGATAAACGTAAAATTATTTTATGGAAAGCGAACACACTAACCTAGTCAATGTAATTTTTTTCGTAAATTTATTTTCATGTGAAAGATCATATAAGCTTATCTCTTCTCACATTTTTTTTCACAAAAAATAATTAGATCAGAAAAATGGAATATAAAACAGTGCCGAATTTTTTTTTATGTATTAATTGATAATATTGTTTTTTTTTGCGTGTCATAATATTATTTTATCTTAGAAAAAAGCTTTGACATTGAATCATTATCAGCATCTTTTTTAACCCCTATCTATTATTATATCTGATAATACTGTATATTTTTCTTTCGATTATATTTTAAATTACTAATCGATTGCACAAAAGTAATGTTCAATCGGTTTACTGATGTCAAATATTAATACTTAATTATTTAATATTTAGATTAACAGTTTAAATGATTATTTATTTATTAACTTCCCAGTGGGAAATTATAATAATGGGTTCGATTTTGCGAATCCCGAATTTCGACATATCTCCACGTTTCAAAGTCCTTAGAGTCGAACACAACAGTTTTTTTTAAGTGGATGTGTGTGTATGTACATGAGTGCGTTCGGAATTATTGTTTATCTTGATTATTTCGAGATCAAAAAATGATATCGACGTGGAACTGATTAGGTTTTCAGCAAAATCGGTTTAGAAATTTTTTATGCAGAATTAAAAAATTGAAAAAATAGTAATTTTTATTCTTTCCACTGGGAACTTAGTTGTGTGGACCTTTCAAATCGCACCCAGACCATTGGAGAGCACTGATATTTTTTCAATTCTTGAAACTTTTATCAATTTTATCTGGCAAAAAATTTTTCTTTCTTGAATAAAAAAAAATATATCGAATCATTTTATCTAGCAAAGAAAATTGCCAAGATGCAATAAACATTTTTATAAATATAAAAAAGTGTATTAGAAGTACATGTCCTGCTTGGATTTAGTTTTTATAGGTAACAATGATAAAATGAATTATTGAGATCTTAGATGAAATCATCATATTATTTTATCAACTCTTTTAAACTAAAATAGTAAAAATCATCAAAGATAATTGCAGAAGTATTCATTTATCAAATATTATTTTTAGTGCAAATGAATAGTAATATTAATAATAATTTTTCTGTATTTTGAGAAAAAGATTTTGAAAATTTTTAATATAATATTTTCCACATTTTGTAGTTGATAAATACGATGTAATGTACGCTTTCTCAAGTAATAACATTTTTATCAATGCATAAAATCATGTGCTGTATTGAAAAATTTGACTCTTCGATCGTATTACGAATATATCGAGAGACTTTTCAGTATATTTTTTTCTTTTTTTCAATTTCCCCGTACGATTTGTACGGAACAGGAATAATCTTGATCAGATTTTTCCCTTTTTATTTCCTATTTATATTACGAACGCAACCGCAGCAAGAAAAAGAGAGGACAAGTATATCGTTCGCGTTTGAATCATCTCCCACGAGATTCAATTATGTGAAATTGCTCGTGGTTTCTCTTCGACTACCATTCGATGGTATATGTATACATACTTACTGTATATATATGTATATTTATATACATATGTCTTTATGGTACAACTTAATCAAATAAGACATCTTTCGAACTCAGCAATATTTTTTGCAAATTTATCTGCACAAATATTTAAATGGCTTATTATTGTAATAAGTAATTTTCACATAATTAACAAAAAAATGCTGAATGTTGGGGTTCATGTAAAGATGTGCAAACATTTACAAGTTCAAATAAATTCGGTTAAGTTGCTTTCTTTTAAACAAGAAAAATGTTATATGAATTGAGCAAGAAACAATGCAAAATAGGGTATACTCATTAATTACAAATTGTTTTTAAACAATTTAATTAATTGGAATTATTAGAAGAAGACTCTAATGAGAGAATGAATAAGAATCTATATAGATGCTAGTATCTTATTCAATTCTATTTCTAGATGCTGAGAATAAATCATAAAAATTATGTATTATTCTCATTTATATATAAACAATTACAAATATTTTTACTAATTAAATGATGAGCATTGTCAATGAATTGAATTAATATTAACAAAATATTGTCATAAATAAATAATGCAAATCGGTAAACAATCGCAGCGCCACGGAAACTTTGGTCTTCCCATTATTTAAAATATTATATTTTATTTAAAGCAAAGAAAATGAGTTTCTATCATTTAAATATACTAAAAAATCTCACTTATAACATTAGTAAAAATTCTCTGATGAAATGTCTGTCGTGTGCGAATAAAATAAACCGAGATTAAAATCTACACAATGAATATTTTTGATGATATTAAAAAAGTTAATGATTGCAGCGAAAATTAAATTTAAAAACTAAAAAAATTTTTAATTGAAAGAAACTTTTTTTCTAGACTGATAAATGGGATTTATACATGTCGACACTTATTACGATAATTATTCAGTATATTTTTATTTATCCTGCAGTCAACAACATGATGTGCTTTTATTCACTACCCCTTTCAAATAAGTAACCACGTCAAAGTTCGTTAGTAAATTATTTGCATAATTCTGACGGCTCAGCCCTTTATGACGTGCAAATAGTAGAAGATGGGATGGAAAGAGCCAAAGCTGGTTACTAAACGTCCATAAAAAATTTTATCCACTTATGTTTATGCTAATTTTATCTTGATACCGAGACCAATTTTGGCGTTAAATCAGAAAGGTATTCATTCACGCTAGAAACGAAATATTAATTGACGTTGCTCGTTATTCATTCGGTGTCAGTTTTAATAATTAAATCTAAATGAAGGGAAAGTTGTTTATTTTAATGCATTCTATTTTATTGAGAAAAGTAGTTGTAATGACAAAAAAAAATTTCACTCTTGCCCGAGGTCAGACACATCTTTTTCTCTTTCGAATTGTTTTTCAGTACTCCTGAGAACTTTTTCATCATATTTTTAGTGTGACGTTCGATAAAATTAACTGCAATTAGTTAAATGACAACTAACGACGCTACACAAAATTTATACGGGCGGTGATATTAGACACCAAATCGAGACCACTCTTTTCTTGGTTCTACGATAGAACATTAAGCAGGTGATTAGGCCAAGTATGAGTAGATACACCTTCAAAGATTACTTCTCTTGTCAGGTAGAGAAGCGTGGATAGGAATTGCTCTTGAGGTCTCGTGAAACCCGGATCTTTTTTCGTGTTAACCTTTAGTTTATTTATAACTAAAGAGGAATAATAATTAGGGGAAAGGATCAAAATGGATGATTGGTCAAGTTTATGAATAATGAATGCATGTATTGGATAAAAATATTTGGAAATTTTATAATATAGATCAATAAGAATTTTTCTTGCTATTATGATGTTGTTTGAAAGAGCGATGCAGCTCAAACCGACGATTCAATTCACTGAATCTTTTTATAGTTCACCCTACCGTATCAGTCAATCACAGATGGATTTTAATATAACTTTTACTTATGCAAATTAATAGAAGATACTGAAAATAACTTGAGTATGATTCTATGTCCGGTAGCAGTGATCTGAGTTTCTGAAGTTTCCTCGATTTACTACTGACTGACTCTTATTCAAAATTTTGGGTTCTTATATCTATAGTTTGAGATAAGGTTGATGTCACAGTTTTATTTTCTAGATGCGTAACCAGTCAGTATTTCCCGTTGTGAAAAGTAGATTTTTAATTAAGTGTGATGTTTTACAATGTTTATTTTAAATTAATTCTTAATCATTTTCTGTCGTAATTTTTATGATGACTTTTCTTGGTCGAATTTAAAACCTTATATAGACATAAGTAAACTAAATCATGATTTCATGATGCTTTAGAATAAATGATAGGGATAAAGTAAAATTGTAATAATTAATTAGATAGAAAAATATTAAGGTAAACCGCCCTATTTCCGGGCAGTCGTTATTTTTGTTAACATTAAGCAATAGTTTACTTATAACCGAGAAAATATTGATGTGATTATATATTTTTATCTATATACTTTCTTCAAAAGATGTTATTAAATTTTCTCTCTAAGGGTCTCTCTAAAGTCCTAAATTTTCAAATAAAAAATATTTGAAAAAACTTTAGGTTTAAATATAACTGTTAATCATTTTTTTACATTCCGATTAAATTTCAAATAAAAAAATCTTTTATATTACAAAGGCCATTTGTGGTTATTATTTTACGAAAGCTTGCCAAAGAACATTAGAATAAAGTGTCCTCAAGGTACAATAATATTTGTTATTACATTTTCAAGTCAAACCGTCATTTCAATTAATTAATATCATGTTTTCTTTTTCAATCTCATTTAATTAAATTTCCTTCCTCCCACTATTATTGAAATTTTATGAAAGATTTCTGTGTAATTAAAAATGAATTTTTCTCATAAGGAGGTACTTGACGTAATCTTTTTCGTAATTTGTCCTTTAGACTCCATAAATTTTGTGTTGCCTTAACATTCGATTGGATCACTTTCGTGTTTGAGGATTATAAAACAACTCAAGTGTCGTGAAGTTGACCGAAGCATGAGTATACTGACCTACATGTGTTGTGAGTCGTCGACCTGATACACTTTCAACTGTACACAGACATCAATTGTTTCACAAAAAAATTTGTCACGAAAGACGTCAAGACACGAGAAATATAGTGGCAAAGGTCATAATTGAATTTACTAACGATACAGAACTGTATAAATTGTTGGATGATTGCTCAGATGTTGTTGATCAGTGACGACTGTGCTGGACTAGAATAATAGATAAGGAAATGAAGGTAGGAAATTTCTATAAATAGATTTCGTCTATTTGAACGCAGTTCAGTTGTGCCCAGTTAAGTCCGAAACTTGGAACAATTGAAATTCTGCAAGCTATTCCGTGAGTTTGCTGAGATCGAAACGTCTCTTTGGAAATAATCCCGACTACTCTTAAGTCAATTTCCTGTCGAATAATCAAATACATTTAATTATAAACTGTTTGACGTTCATGGTCGTGATTGAAAGTTGATTTAACTCAGCTCAGTTAGTCTAGTACAAATTTCTGATTATTGTCTATTAAGAACACCAACTGTTAAGAAAGAATTATCTCAACTTAATACTAGTATTTTAATAGGTAGTAAGTTCACTTGATTCAAACATTCTCGCATCGAAATTAAATTACAAAAAGCGGCAAATTTTTGTCTGCAATAATTTAGAATAAAATCTAAAAAAGGATAATTGAATATTCAATTTTTAATAGATTGAAAAAATGGGAATCACACGGGAAAGAAATATTGGTTTACGAGCAATTTAAAGTATAATTGTAGTAGATTGCTGTCATAGAAATGCTTATGCCGACTCTAATTATTTGGATAGCTATTAAAACTATCTCAACCGTATGAGCAAGTGAAGTATTGCTGTAGTAGCAATACTACGAATTTTAAAGGTTCGTTAAGATTAGATTAGTTACACAGAGAGAATTGTTTCACTAAATCTAAGTGCAAAAAGTGACAAGCCCACCTTTCGAAATTTATAAGTAAAAATATTTCTGTTCGATAATAAATTTTGAGTTTTTATAAGTAAATTTGAGACTTAAAAAGTGTTTTAGTAAAAGAATAACTTACGACAACCCAAAATTCACTGTTGAACAGAAATATTTTTACTTATAAATTTCGAAACGTGGGCTTGTCATTTTTGCACTTACATTTAGTGAAAACATTCTCTCCGTGTAGGTTAGATAATTAATCTAAGGGGTAGAGTATTTTTCTTAAAAAGTTTTTTCAGTGTATCAATTTAAAAGAGATATAACTAAAAAGGGATGTCAATGTAATATCACTTATATGATATTACATTTTTTTGAAGTAATTTTATTCTTCCTAAATGTCGATGAATCTGGCTATGGAGACATTTACTAAGTTTTTTGCTTCAGTAAGGCTGATCTTTTCATCGAAGAAAGTGACTAAATATGAAATAATATCTGTAATGTGGATTACCACTTTTTAGTGGTTCTCTTACGAATACTACTATCGAGTTCCAAAGTATAGTCCTCTGACTTTGAAAGGCTGTAGGTAGGACAAAAAAAAAGATAGTGTAAAAAAGGAAATTTTGACTTGTGATGAATACAATTCTACACACCGTGTTCAAATTTCGTAGCGCTAAAAAATTTTTTTAGTAAGTAATTCAAAATAGAAATACGCAGCCGGGTATGAGAACTATTCTTCTATTATATTTGGTACAACTAATCTAGCAAAGATGAAACCAATTTTTACAACACATTAACAATTTACAGACAGTGGTTGGCCGTAGAGTTTTGAATTATTCTAAATTCAAAATATTTTTGCTGAATTAATAATAATATGTTGTATTCTATAATAATTAGATGTTTTTTGAAGAGTTTGTATAATCAGTATTATGCAGATTGAATTATTAAGAGAATATTGTAGGTAATTCGGCTAATAACTGAGCTTATACTTGTTCCTCTCGACCTCATTGACACTCAAAAGTCTTAACAGCTTACTTGATGCCACGAAGATGTGCTGAATCATTAAATTTCCTTTGTGTTCCCTTTAACCTTTGTTAGTAGTTTTAATAATTTAGCATGTACTAAACTAAAGTGTACGATAAGCAATGAAGTATCTATTGAAAGAAGGTCATAATACTCAAATTGGTATCTTGAACACATGGTTGCAGAGAACAAATAAAATTGAATATCATCAACATAAATCTTGGAAATTATACACAAAAGAGAAATTTATGACAAAATAATGTCACACATGAATACACTTTGGAAAGTTTTCATTATCATTAATTTAATAGATAAATGTTATTAATGTTGGTTTTATTAAAAAAAGAAAAAATAATTGATCGACTTTACTCTTTATTTCTCTGAATTTTTGCAAAAATTTTGTTAGATGTAGTCAAATTTACGTTTGTGTACTTGTGTTACGTCCATCTGCTTTTAGTAATTTTAAGAAGTAATTAATCATTATTTCTCCACATTATATCATTTTAGTAATTATTCTCTCATTATTAAAATATTCCTTGTGTTCAATTGTTTTGTAATATTTTTTAAATTGAAAAATTTCTCTCAATATATTGAACGTTAAATTCGTAATACTATCAATAATTTATCACGTTAATTTTAATTTAATAAAGTATTCTTTAAAAATTCTGAAAGAAGCAAAAAACAATTAATGTTATTTTAAAAAAATTTACCAATAAATAATAAATCATCTGTATCTTATACATGCGATGGAACTTAAATATTTGTAGCGAAGAAAATCAATTGATTATCGACTCCTATTGTAACATCTTTTAAATTACTTTAAGAAAATTCTACCGTTTCAATACATATTAGTAGAAACAATTAGGAAGGTGATTATGCTCTGGTGATTATATTTTAGAAGTGAATACAACTAAATTCTTTCATTGAATTTATTTGATATCAATGCCAATAAATGCTTGCAAAATCGGAATAAAAAAATTTATTGAAAGCTTTAAAAAATATTGAACAAAAATTTTTCAATAGTTAAAAAAAATTGAAAATCAAAATTGTGACAAAACAATTCACCAAAAATTGAATCAAAAGCTAAATATTTTCATGAAAACTCAAGTTCATCTATAAAATTCTGTTGAATAGTTGTATAGAAGAGCACAATTCAATCAACAAAAAATATTTCTGGTTAAATGGCTTGAGGATATAAGAGATTCAGGGATCGCTTTGATCAAATGACAATGTTGAGCTGTCCAACCGATGTGGTTGTCCCATGTTCTAACCGTTGACGCGTGCACTGGAAACCTCTAATCCGCTACTCTCAAGCGTCGTTGTTGAAGTTGCATTGGTAGACCATGACGTGATTACTATTGTCATTGCTAAATAAAGTGATGATTGAGAAAAGGATCAATGATAGAGAGGGGTTTATATAGAGATCGTTTTTCTGATCGCGTGCCCTATGGATATTTGTTAGTGCTTCAATGGAAACATTTGTACCTGAGTTTGCACTTTTTTTCTCTGCTGAATCCTTTTAGTCCTCTATTTATCTGATTGGTTGAAAATGAACATTGAGAGATCATCGAGTTTTCTTTATTATAACTCCAGAGATAGAGTCTTACTTTATGTAGAGATAAAATTTCTCAGCCTATCAAACTCTTTTGGAATTTTTTTATAGTTCGTAGGAACGTCGCTTACAGACTTCTAGTGTGTAGTATATTTTTACGAGTCTTTCATAGTTTTTGGATCGAATATAATTGATGAAATTGAAGTTATAAAAACTATCAGAGTTCAATGTTGTAGAAATTGAATAATTTTTTAAAATTTTATTCATGCTGGTACAATAATATTCACAAATGTTAATATATGTAGTATATTATTTTGATTGATTGTATGATATGATTGATTTGAAAAAGTACGTGTATTTTACCATGCCTCCTAAAACAAGTGGTAAAGCTGTCAAGAAGTCTGGCAAAGGCCAGAAAAACATTTCTAAAACTGATAAATCGAAGAAGAAGCGTAAGAGGAAGGAGAGTTACGCTATCTACATTTACAAAGTACTCAAACAAGTTCATCCTGATACTGGAATTTCTAGTAAAGCAATGAGTATCATGAATAGTTTTGTCAATGATATTTTTGAACGTATCGCTACTGAGTTATTCAGGTTGGCTCATTACAACAAGAGATCGACGATTACATCACGCGAAATTCAAACAGCTGTTCGACTACTTCTACCTGGTGAGCTGGCTAAGCACGCTGTAAGTGAAGGGACAAAAGTTGTTACTAAATACACCAGCTCCAAATAAATTGATCCTTACAATAAACAATATAAGGTAATATAAGTAAAATGATCATAAAAAAGGT
Organism: Chelonus insularis; assembly: GCF_013357705.1. Classification (NCBI taxonomy): domain Eukaryota; kingdom Metazoa; phylum Arthropoda; class Insecta; order Hymenoptera; family Braconidae; genus Chelonus; species Chelonus insularis. The sequence continues at coordinate 50,449 of NW_023276568.1, read as the reverse complement.
TATTGTTTTAATAATTAAAGATATAAGAGAATGAAAGTATTGTAAAATAAAATTAAAATGTAATCTTAAGGGAGTTTTAACAAATTTGTTATAAACAAAAAAATTAAAAGATGACAAAATTGCGGATTTCAATGATTAGGAAGTTTGTCATCAGGGCACAAAGTAAGCCCAGACCAATTTTTTTTTGCATGTTTCTTTTTTCATTGTGATTACTTAGTAGTTAGTTCTTTATACTCGTCATAAAAAAATAAAATAAAATCTTCAAATTTTTGATAAAAATGAAAGTGAAAAAGAATTGTTAGTGAGAATGAAAGATAACTCCTCAAGAATCTTCTGTAAAAAGGAGATGAAATATATTTTTTTTTTAACTTTTATCACAAGTTTTTTTTTATTTTTTCTAAATTCACAATTTCGCGAACTACAATATAAAATACTCGAGTAAATTTACAACCTTTTTATAAGAATTTGATTTTTTAAAATTATTAAACTCTAATTTTAAACTAAAATTTTAAAATAAAGCAATATAAATTGACAAATATTTGTAAATTAAATCGATTAGGAATTCATACAACTGTTTATTCATGAATTCATTCAAGTGATTATTTATTTAACAAATTGCTATGTCACTATTTTACATTATTCCATTGTTTTTTTTTGCATAAATAATAAAATAAATATTCTACATTAAAATTAGATTTACAAATAATTTACACTCATGCTTCAATATTTTTTCATTTTGCTGCAAAAAAATAAAAAATACCTATACAAAAAAATATTTTTACACTATAACAGTCATATAAATATTTTTTTAATTTAAATAACAGAATATAAAATTGACAACAAAAATTTTATTAACATTTCTCTATTTAAAACATTGAAAATACTATTTCAATTTATTTTAATATATATGTTATGAACATTTTATTGAATCGCTTGAGGCTCAAGTAATACAGTTATAATTTTTTGCTTACATTCCTGTCAACAATGCCAATTCATAAACTCATATCTCGTATATTATATTCACGGGTATTATTATATAATATGTCTGCTACCCTACTAACCGAACATGTATAAGCTTATTTATTTAAAACTCGTATGGGTTTTCAAAACCTAAGTAAACTTCTTCCTTCTTTGAAAAGAAGAATATAAGAGATTCAAATAAAACTTGATATTAAAAATTTTATGTAACGTTTCCTACTTTAAATTTAGTTGTAATATATACTTCATATCACAGTTATTAGTCACATTATTTTTATTCAGTGCATATAAAAAATTTGCTTTTTTATTTCTTCGCAAATATTTAATCAATGTTTTTTTAACTTTTTTTTTTATAATAACAAAGAAATCAAATAAATTATATTTATTAAATATTTAGTCAATAACTGTAACTTTGACTTTTTATAAATTTAGGTTTGATTTAATATAAGTTTATTTCACTTTTAAGTTGTTTACATTCCTCTACATGAACTTGAATATTACACTGAAACATTGAAGACAGTATGATCAAATTTTTAATGTTCAAAAAAATGATTGTGGAAGCAAATATAATATTTTTTGAATGTTTCTTAAAATCATTTTTTATATAAAATTGTTTGGATTAATTTTTTTTTTGTATTAAATTAAGCACTTGAGAGGAGTGAAAAAATATTTTCTAATATTTCTTTCGTGTCATTCAGTTGGAGGAATAAAGATAATATAATAACATTGACTAAAAATGATAAAAAAATTAATTTTTACAAAAATCATGACAACAGCGACGTATCGGAGGAGGAACCAAGCTCGAAAAAGGTTTGAGTGGATAAATTTTTATCACACTCAATCCGTCAAGCTCTGAGATAAAATAGAATTGAACTAATTTGATCTTATGGACTTATAGTCAATAATCCAGTTGGCCTCAAATAATTTTTGTTGTTGTTTTATCGAAATTCATTCTTATTTTGTGATGCCATGGAAACCGTAGTCGTGCCCTGTAAAAATCAAAAGCAATTTTTTTTTAAACACTAAATAAAAAGATCAACACTAATTAAAATACGCTTCTTTGAACTCATAAATATTTCCAATAGTTCCAATTAAAATACAATGTTTCAAAGATGACTAGTAAATAGACCAATCTTTAAATATTTAGATAAATGATAATTGTCATGTAATTAAATTTTACTATTTAAAATAAATATAATCATACCATGATGGTCGCTTGAGTTTAATTTCATACTCATGTGTTCATTGTATTTGCTAACCAGAACATACCCATATAATATGAGCATACAACGTTGTTCCTGTATTAGATCTAAAACATTTTTGTCTGTGTATTTGTAATAGAACGCAAAAAATTTTTCAATTAATATTCTAAAGTAAATATATGTCCCCATCTATAAATAATTTGACAAACGACTGAATTTGTTGTTAGCAACACTTGACCGATTTGTTTATGTTCAATTTCTGACTGAGACTTAAGCTGACCGGACGTTTTCCCTGTCTTTGAGATCTTGCAATTGATTTAATAAACGATTCCATTCTTTTATAATACGTCTTGGAGTTATTATTTCGTCATATTTTAAAATATACATGCACAACAAAGACACAATAAATACCATAATTATTTTCTTACAAACAACTTTCGAAATATCTGAATGTTGAAATTTAGCTTATTCAATTGCCGCTTGTTTATTCATTCTAAATCACTTAGTACCATTGTAATTAATTGCTCTGAACCAAATGATACTCGCTAATACTAATTATTGTTACTCTCGTACTTACTGAAGAAGTAGTGAAGGCTCCCACACGTGATGCTGGATTTCGAGCTAGCTCACTTGCTAGATTCACTTGCAGGCTACCATGAATGGTATGTCATTTGATTATTAAAATTTATTAAAATTTGATTATAGTTAACAAGTGGCATGCTTGAATTTGGCGAGATGGTTAATATATTTATATTATATTTTTATATCATATTTTTGTTTCAACTCTGAACAATATATTACAAAAGCATTAATTTGGTTATTGAAAGAACACTTTTGAAATATTAATATACTTTTTATATAAATTATTAAAATGCATTTGAATGGATAACTCTATTGGCATAAGACATATTGTATAGGTGGAGGAAGAGAAGAACGAATGGTCGTGGCAGTTTGAATTGTATATCATAAATGTATATATGTACACACGACATATATATCGTTTCAGATTTTCGTCCTTCCATTGTTGGCATAAGTATTGGGCAAGCGATGCGCGTGATTCTCGGATGTATGTTCAAGTACTTACACCCAATAAAACGACAGGGAGAGGAGAGTAGATATGCAGGGTTGAATTGCGGCCACAGGAAACTGAGAGTCGACGTTCATAATAATGGGGGATAGACTCCCTATATGCCATGTGTAATGTAAGCATCTTTATATTGCATACGAGCTTATATTATGACCATATTAATGAGCAGACAATGTTTACGGCAGATTAATTAAACTACATCCATGACTTTGCTAATAATTTTTACCGGATATTAATGAAACGAATATAAATATAATCTATTTGATTTTATGTCAAGAATATTCAGCAATCTAAGTATATTGCCGATGCTAGAATACATTTAGATTTTTATATTAACACTTTTTATGAGAGGAAATAGGGTAAGATGGCCATATGATCTAAAATTGACTTGCACTTAATAATATTTATTCAACTGAAGAATAATTCTTAATGAAGAATTTTATTATATATTTTATTATATTAATATGATAAAAATATTCAAAATCAATGTGGATCTGTTTTTTGAGCCTGATTGAGAATACGGTCTCTTATCTTACACCTTTAAACTTTCGCAAATAAAGGAATTCTTAGAGAAGTTATCTTGTTTCAGATTTCCCTATAATTATTATTATTGTTATATATTATACACGGAGAGAGTTTTTGCACAAATCGTAAGTGAAAAATGACAAAAGCACTTTTTGAATAATAGAAGTATATAGTACATTTCACACCTAGGGAGGGAAAGTAGTCTAGCTCAAACCACGTGTAAAATTACAACCTGAGGGAAAAGCGAGGGTGGTAAACATGTGATTTAAGCTAGTCTAATTGTCCTCCTAAAAAATAAAAAATATTCCTATTTAACAGTGAATTTTGAATTGAACCCAAAATTTACTGTTACATAGATAATTTTTACTTTAAATTTCGAAACGTATGCATTGTAAATCCAAGTGCAATCTTATTACACATCTGAGCGTGTTAAATATGGCGTTACCCATTTGATTAAAATTGTAGTCACTTTTTACACACTTAGAAACGCATTAAAAGTGACAACAAGGTTAATCAAATGAGTGACGTCATTTTAAACACGTTTAGATGTATAACAAGAATGCACTTTGATTTACAGTGTACTTGTCATTTTTTGCACTTACATTTAGTAAAAAATTCTCTCCGTGTACAGAAGATATCTATAAGTATTTATTCATATTGTGAAATATATGAATGTCTCCATCTATGAATTGATTGACTGACGACAGTTTATTCGACATAAATGGTGTTTTAATTTGGTATAGGAGGGTATAGGAAATTGCATGTATAACCTCAAAAAAAACTAACAAAATCGGATACCATTTGTGTCGCGTAGTGTAGCAATGAGGAGAGAGTTTGTTTATCTCCAGTTTAGGACTGAGACTTGACTTTAGACGTCATATCTTTGATTCTGTATTTGAATCTATCATTTTAATAAACGTTCTTTTAAAATATTAGTTATCCTTATCCTTTTATTTTACAATATAATATATGAATTCTGATACATTATCATTTCTCATTTTAAAAATAAACCTTCCAAAAATACATGCATATTAAAAATAATGAATTTCACAAATTTATATGATTTGTTCCACTGAATCATCATCACTTTCGTTTTTTTCAAAACATGATTGAGATGTTGACGGACCTGGATCATTTACATCACAAAAAACCTTTTCGTTGTTGTTTAGAATTTGTTCACTTTGCTCTATCTTAGCAAGTTGATTATTTATATTTGCTAACTTTTTTTTTAAAATATGAATTTGATTTTCTTTTTCTCTCATTTTTTTTTTTTTTAATTTCTTTTGACGCCATGACTGGATTTGACTTTCCGTCAGTCCAAAAGCAGTTGCTAGATGTCTTTTTTTCTCTGGAGTTAACCACGCTGAAGATAGATTTGACATCATTTGTTGAAATTTTGTTAATCTTTTCTGATGAAGTTGCTTTTTTATTTTCAAGTCTTCATTTCTGGAACGGAAAATGAGAACTTTTAGATCTTATGTTCAAATTTGTAATGTAATTTCTGTATCAGATAAATTTTAGTACACCGGAAATATCAGCAGAATTTATTGTTAGCAATGCTGATTAGAACAAAAACCTTTTTTTATTATACCCCCACTTAAAGTTTGCTCCCAGTTTTCAGGTCCCAAAGCAACGTATCCTATCCCGCATAAAAAGACAAAAAATCGTATGTGCACATGCCTAGACAGGTGTTGTCTTTTTCTGCGAGAGAGAAAACGTCACTTTTCCAACTTCAAAACAGAAATAAACTTTAATTTTGGACGATAATATAATAAAAAATGATATGTTGGCCACGTAACCAAGTAAGATATCTTTACTTGGATATTTGCCACCCTCGCTTTCGGCTCGGGATGCAATTTTACATCCACGTCAGAATATTCTACTTTGCTCCCTTGGTTAACAAATGTACTATTTCTTGATGGGAGTAAATGTAAAACACTTCAATCTGCGAAATTTTATCCTTCGTCTTCAGTTCGGGACGAAATTTTCTTCTGGATAAAATGTTTTACTTTACTCCCTCGGCGCAAAATATACTAATTTCTCTTTAATGAATGTCTTTAATCTTATAAGAGTAAAATAAGTACTTACTTTGTAGATGATTGTTTTTTGAGAATGCTTGACAAGTTCATATTCTTATCTGCCGGAATACTGGTCTCTGTGGTAGATTGAGGCAATGTTGGGGTTGATATTTCACCGTTGAGCATTTGTTTAACAAGCTCACCTAAATCTGGAGATGTATCTTGAAACATCCTTGCAGCATCATAACATTTCTTTTCAATCAAATAATCTACAATAAATACTAAGTTTTCATTTAATTGATAAGAAAAATATGCAGCTTTCAGACGTCAAAGCATGGATGAAACTTAGAGTTAAGAAAAAAAAACCTTCCAGCAAAAATATAAAAGAAATTATAAATATGCCATCTCTTACCTAAAACTAATTGTGCTGTTATAATTGGAGAGGTTGATTCCATTGCTGTTAATAAAATTTTTACCTGATACTGCATTAATATTTAAACTCTAACAATAATCAATCAGTCTTCACAATATCAGTAAGATATCAACATTGATACCAATGATTTTTTACCTTTTATTTTTACTTGATAGCATACTAGCACGGAAAAAATTCTCTAGGAATTTATTACTCGTCAATTTAGAGTAAATTTTACTAGCCGAAAAAATTAAAAATTGGCAATTTTTTTTAGTAAAAATAGCTAAAAAAACTTAAGAAAAAGTATTAGTTTGGCTGGTAAAAATTTCTAGAAAAAAATTGATAAATTCAGAAATTTCCTTTCTATTGAATTGATTAAATATAATTATGCCTACATCAAAGAATTATTTTATACTTTCAGATGTTTTTACTTTACTACGCTGGAACACGTCGGTTTGCCTAATTTTATAACTTAATATTTTTTCATTTTCCTTGACCATGTTTTTATCCGAAGATCGGTCTACTTCAGTTATATGATGGTTAATCGCGATTATTGGAAAATGAGTACAATACTTTGTTTATTGCACTACGGAGTCCTACATTAAATATTATTTGTTGACTGTTATAAATTTTTTTCTAGAAATTTTGACCAACCTGCATAGGACTTCTTACTACTTTTTTGGTAATTTTTACCAGCCAAACTAGTACTTTTTCTTAAGTTTTTTTAGATATTTTTACTAAAAAAAATCGCAATTTTTAACTTTTTTGGCTAGTAAAATTTACTCTAAATTAACTAGTAAAAATTCCTAGAAAATTTTTTTCGTGAAGTTGATTATAAGAAAAACCAAGAACCAAGGTTTCTAAATATTTCATCAATCTTTCAAAATAAACAGGTGTAAACTGCTTTATGAATAGCCGAAAAAATTCAGTTTTCTTTGAATTGTGTAAAATATTAAAATTAACATGTGAAGTACACTGCAAACCGTAGTGTTTCAAAATGATGTCACCTATTTGATTAACATTGTAGTAACTTTTAATGTGTTTCTAATCTAAATGGGTAAAAAGTGACTAAAATGTTAATCAAATGGGTGACGTCATTTCAAAACACAACGATTTACAGTGTACTTCACATGTTAATTTCAAGATTTTACATATTTTTTATCATTTTTTCGAAGAGGTCCACCTCGAACTCGGGGGAGGGGGAGGGGGATTTGCTCTGGTTTCTTCTATCATAAAATTTTCTTCAAAGCCCAGTCGTAGTAAAATTTTAATAGCAAATTTCGTTGTACTTTTCGGACCAGGCTAAAATTTTTTTCATATTTTTTTAATGTTTAAATTATTTTCAAAAGATTTATACGTTTTATTAGATCTCCTGCAAATCAGTGTACTTTTCTAAATAAAAAGCGTTGTCCAAAAAATGCAACAAAATTTTCTATTGACTCTACTTTTTCGCACCACAACTGGACTATTATTTCTGATAATGATAAAAATAGATATGTTACAATATTACTGAATAATAAAAAAACAGTCAGTTCTTACTAACTGTTATACCAGAAGTTGATTTGTGAAGATGCATGATTTAATTTCACGATCTGAAACGGAATGTCGTATGTGGACGTTTTACCTTGACTTTCCAATATTTCTGCACTTTCAAGTAAGACAAACGATGACGATGTTAGATCACACGACGTACATTGCTGATTCATTACAAAGATAAACTTGTTTGATACATAAGTCTTAAAGACACTAAAGTGTATAAAGTTATGTACTGAATGAAAGTATCATTCTAATCACAGTGTAGAATAGCGAAAAAATAAGAAGTAAAAATTGGTTAATATCCGCATTAATATCTACTTGATAACTTGAAGGTTAATAGATTATTATCGAAGTTTATAAATACGAAATCACTTGATACTATTTATCTAAAATCATGGATAACTCTCGTAACCATTTACTAGAATTAATGCGTAAGTACATTCAAAAATTAGTCTGTCTACTTTTAGTCAATAGCAATCCGTTTAACATTAAAGTAAAAATGATTCTATGTAACGGTAAAAGTTACTTCTTGAACGATGGATAATTACTTTAATCAGATTGAATTTTAAAGTTCTTGAAGAAAAAAGCAAAACTAACTTATCTAGGTTATTCCTATAGGAAATAATAGTTTCACATCAAATCATAAATAACTATTGTGCTTTTTTATTTAATTTTGATTTAAGAGTTTTTACCAGTTTCCATATTTATTTTATTAACGACCCCAGTAAAAAAATAAATAGGTACTGATTCTTATAATAATCTAATAAGTATCGAATATCAATCATATTTAAAATTGGTCATACATGAATATCTCCGCACCCAGGAAGTCAGATGACTAAAAAAGAAGACCAACCTTCTGGATCTTCCAATAGGATTGTAGTTATAAATAAATAAAAAAAAAAATATATGAATATCATATAAAATGTATAAAAATTATATATGAATAACTTCTTTAGTCTTCATTTTGTGAGATTAATAGATGACCAATTTCAAACTGCATGATTAACTGCAAGATTAAGGGTCTCTCGAGCATCTTCATTGGAAACCCAAGTGTTTAGAAATTAAACACTTAAAGTGTTTGCAATATTAAACGAACTATGGCAATTTTGTAGTCGACTTTTAAACGCTTTTTGCGTTATAAACACTTTAGATGTTTTAGTGTTTACTTTATTAGTGGAGATGTGTTAAAAAATTCCTTCAGAATTATTTTAGAGATTTTCGTAATTTTTTTTAGAAATGCCGAATTTTTGGCCGATGTTAATTCAGAGCCTTACATCTTTAAATTCACAACAGTCCAATGAACAACAACCACATTGTTCAACATCAAATCCAATAATGAATAATATACCCCCACAAATGAATGGTCAAACATCAGTTCCTCCTAGGTACGTATCACAATTCACTGTAACATTAAAAAGAGTTCGTAAAAAGCAAAACCAATTCAATCGTAGTCTGATATATAATATGTTTCGTCTACTTCGTGATCAAGTTTGAATTTATCCTGGAAAAATTTCTTAGTTAACAAAGCTGAGTACTTTTTTTTTACATAAGCAATTGTGATTTTTAATTTTAGACTTCAAGATGTGCAATTAATAGATTTTATTAATATTTTTATTTATTCACAACCACAAGTGGATATATATATCTAAAGGTGTTTTCGAAGAAATTTGTAATATCAGATAGATGCAGTCCCGAGACTAAATTTAAAACTAATTTTCTACTTCAAAATTTTCAATTCGTTTGATGTTACAATTGCCGCTTATAATTTAATTACATTTTGGGAACCATCAATCTTATTAAAGATTTTGATGTCTTAAATTGATCTAAGAATCTTATTTTGATCATCAATGTCATCATGAACTTTTATACCATTGTTTGTATGGCATTGATACACTTTTGAGGTTCAAAATAAATTTTATAACATCTATTTTTAATCTCAACTTTGTTAAAAAAGACGAAACGAGAGAATTGAAGTCGAAAATGGGCTTAGATTCCATGTCTGATGTTATACTTGTAATTCGAATGTCAACTTCAAAATTTTAATTGAAGACTTTGAAGTTAAAAAAATATTTTAAAGTCTGTCTCGGATATTAAGAGACCTGTAGTGCTTGTGAGGACCATCTTAATACAAATTTTTTTCATATTAGCATGTGCTTTGCGTCTTGGCAGGATTTATTAATATATTTTGACAAATCCTGGCCTGATTCTCTCGATGGATGCATGGATTATAATTTGACTAATATTTTTAGAAAACTAACAAAAAAGGGACAACCTTTTCTGAAGAAATTAACAAATGATCAAAAAGTTTTATTGAAGTACATGTATTCCCGAGATAAAAATTTTAACAAAAACCGAAAATTAGCTTCCAAACTTGGAATTACTGAAGGTCAACTCCAAAGGTGGTACCAACGAAAAGAAAAAGAAGAAAAACAAAAAAATAATGTTAATAATTTAGACAAAAGGCTCGTCAATTTAAGTGAAAAAATAACAGAATTAACACAAAATGTTGAAAATTTGCAAGGTACTGTCGAAGAATCTGATATGTCTAGTGAGGATGATTTAGATTAGATGGAGTTTTCTCGCAAATAATAAAATACATCTCTGTTATTGAATTCGGATAATCTTCAAAAAAAAGTAATCAAATGTAACTTTACGCATATTACTAAATTTGTCATGATGATAAAAAAATGTAATATTGTCAAATAAAATTGCTTGATAGTTGATGAGTTTTTTATTTAATCGACGTCATACCACTGATTAATTGTACACGGAGAACATTTTTGCACTAACCGTAAGTCAAAAATGACAAATGTACTTTTGAATTAATAGAAGTATAGATATTTCTGTTCAATAGTGAATTTTGGGTTGTCATAAGTAATTTTTGAGTTATTGTATGTTATAATTTTGCTGAGACATCTCTTAAGTATCAAGTTCATTTACAAGAGCTCAAAATTTACTATTGAATAAAAATATTTTTACTTCTATGAGCTTGACAATGTGAATAATTGCAGTTTTGACATTAAAGATTATCCGATTGGCAAAGAAAGTAAGTTATTCAATAATTGTAAATGTGACATAGATTAATTTTCTTTATTATAAAATAAATTTATTATTTACCATTTAAAATTATGGAAAAAAGGAGAACTAAAATTGATTATGATTTAATAAATACTAAGCGTAAAAAAACGTCCCGATCTGAGCAATCTAAAGAAGAACTTTTGCAAAACCGTTATTTACACTTGTGATAAGATCAAAAAGAAAAGTAAGAGGTAAAAATAATAAGGATTTTCAAATAAGGAAAATGAATTTTAAACTGTAGTTTTTTGTTTCCTGTTTCATCATTCAATTTATTTTGCTGTTACATTTCTGTTGCTACTCTACCTGCGACTGATTTATACAGAATACTAATTCATTTGAAGATGTCCCAATGCAGGCCATTTACTCATCCTGGAAAAAAAAAATTTGTTCAATCTCGCGTTACAAATATATTAAAAGCATTTATAACAGCTTAATAGATCATATTTTATCATTAAGATATCGAGAAATTTATTTGAGTCTATTTTCATAAGGTTTTGAATAAAGAACTGATAAATTGAATATCATTGAGAAAACTATATTGGAATGACTAGAAATATTCTGTAGTCATTTTTGAATTTAATTATTTTAGACTTTTATAGTAACATTGATTTCAAATGTCTAATGTATATCGTTACTTTATGAAATGTTAACGTTCATACAAATGTAATAATTGACTTTATTTTACCTGATCTGATTCTTCTGAATCGTCACAAGTGGCCATCGAAGTATTTGTCCCCGGAGTTGACGTATTACCATTATTAGAATCATTTGTTTTTCTTTTCTCTATTAGATTGTGTTTTTTATACCACAAATTTACTTGAGCCTCTGTTATCCCATTCGCGACGGCTACTTTCTTTTTTTCTTCAAAATTTTCTTTTGATGAAAATAAGAATTTCAATAAGTCAGATTGGCTTTTTAATAATTTTGAACGTTTTTTTTTAATTTTTGTTTCATTATTATTCCTAAAAATGAAAATGGGGTCGAAGTTATTAAGATTTAAGTAAACAAATTCATACCGAATTTGTACCAAAGTTTTTTATATTAATCTAATTTTTACACTTATTAGAGGAATATCTGTTTTATATGTATGATATGTAGAGCAGAAATGGAGCAGCTTTACAGATAATTTAACGATGAAAGAATCAGTGCAGCTATACAGTAATTATACAATTTTTATTTTTATGTAATTGTTTCAAAGTAGGCTTAAAATCGATTACTTATTATGTAAAATAAAATAATCATTTAGTGTCTTGACTTTTAACTTATTAACTTTTATCGTTTAAGATAAAAAGAGTACATAGAACACTGCGTTTCATTAGCGCACTTTTAAAGTCTTACGCATTAATGAAAATAATATCATTTGATATATTATTATTTGAAATTATCATTTCAAAGTATAGTAGGAAAAGGGTGGGTAAAGTGGAACGCTCGAGAAAATGTAATAATTTGTTAAAATAAGTTTAAAAACGCTTAATGCATGTTTTGTTTATCAATTTTTCAATTGATTAATGCATTAAAAATTATTAAAATTTTTTCATATAATGGATAATTTGTTGATTTAAATTTTTTCGTGGTGTTCCACTTTACCCCCACTTACCCTATATAAGTATTATATCGATAGAAAATGACTCGACATTTTCAAGTTAACAATTTAGTTTTTTTTTTATTGAGAAAGTTAATTTAGCAAATATCATAAATACAAAATAAAAATCCGTGTTATCAATAGATTAAGGATAATGTGAGACAAATTCATAATTCATGACTTTGGTTAATGAAATTAAATCTTCTGACATTCTGACTGGCCAATAAGCAGAAGGTTAAATGAGGTTCTACGAGATCTCCTGAGGGAAGCATATTCGAAGGGTAACATTACATCACGCCTCAAGAACCAGGTATCTGCCAGGTGTTGCTTCTGGGTATTCTGTTGGTGAGTTGATGGTCCTTTCTCTTTCTATCTCTTTCGTTTCAACTTAAGAGCTCCTATTTTCACTTTCAATTACCACACAAGCATGACCATTTCATCTATTATGACTTTCATGGGTTTTTATATTGTTGCCATTCTCTCCTTTTCGTTCACCACAGCTCTCTGTTACTTCAACTTCTGATGTTGCACTTCTCCTTTGCATTGAGATTTGTCATTCTTCATAACTTTTATTCCATTCTTTTGTCAATAAGAAGCTATTTGCCAGCATCTGACAAATTAGAGGCTGAGGAACAGAACCAAGTGATGTTCATGGGCGCGAAAACAAATTTATCTTTCACTAAAATGAATATTCAAACTCGACCAGATGGTCCTCAAGATGCTCTTTCAATCATTCTTGATTTCAATTCTTCTGATATTCTTTGACTTTAGAAACTATTTATTATTGAAGTGGTTTATTAAGTGTAAACTTTAGACTCAAGTTGAAGCTTTTACTGGACCACTTATTCAGAAACAACCATTATTTTCTTTGATTGATGTCAGTTGATTTTATTTTGACTTTTAGCTAAGTATTCTCATCTTTAATCATTGTTTAATTTGTATTAGTTCGACTAATGATTTCTTATATCATTTATTACTTCTAGGTTTACAATAAACATTTTAAATAATAAATGATTCAGTTGCATTGTTATGACATGTTTATTCTAGAGTGAATTAAATTTACTTATGAGAATTTAAAATCATCTTTCTTTTTCTGTGTTCAATTTAAGAAAGACTTTTAATCAAATGTATTCCATATAAAGTGTCAACATTAGTTTGTAAAATAATCCAGCTTTCATAAGTCTTACCAAAGTATACTTGGGCCCTATAAGTCTGTGACTGGGTCATAACTGAATTATGGCTGGATGATAACATCATTTGATGATCAATATCATCCCAATCATGATTGGACCATGGTCCTGTTGTGCATTCCTGTATGGGTAATTCGACTCAAGTGATATTTGGACAGGATCATCATCAGCAGAAAAGTCCAAGTTAATGGAGATGACATGGATAGAACTTAAATGTACTATAAATGAAGACTTTCTTACTTTCTTGATAAGAAAAAAAGAAAGAATGGGAAACCAATGAGAAGGAACTGATAGTGAAAATTTATTTATAGCGGAAGTTTTTTTTTACAATTAAACTTGTACAACTGAAAACCTTGTACCAGTTTTTTCCGTGAGAACTGGATCAGGGTTGATACGGGTTTTATAGGTTTCTTCGAACTTATAGAAAATATCTCTATAAGGTGACGTTATTTTTCACGAAGTTACCTCAGTTTATACGGATTGATCAAAAAATTTATTGAATGTATTTAATCGGCCGCAAAATTATTAATGGGGTCCCAGCTGTTGTAAGAATAACTCTCGATCATCTTGGACAAATAGGGGATTTTATAAGAAACCGACACATAATAAGCCCCTATGATTAGACACGCGTCATTCTTGGCAATACTTTATACTACTGATCTTTTAAGTAATCTTTGCGGGTTTCGTACAATTCTTCATGCCACTCGACCTGCACTTTCATACATAGAATCATGATGTGTGTTCTTATTTGTTATTGTGAGTAATGAAAAAGTAGTAATAAAGTGTCAAAAAGAAAATTGAAAACAAGAAAAAGTTTAACTGAGGAAAAAAAAACAATAGAGGTTGCGACACTTTGCTTTTATTTCAAATCTAGCAGATGTTTCTTGTTTCACGGTCACTCGTTTCACTCAAACTCGTATATTCTTTTCTCACTGTCGTGCCACTTCTTCATTCTATTCAGCCTTATTTCTTCTTTTGTTTCTCATTGTTGGATTTACTGAGTTTTTCAGTCCTCTCTATCATCGTTTTTCTTGGCATCTTCAATATATTCTATAGGAAACCACCAACAAATTTTCAGCAATGAAATTTTGTCGTACATTTTCTTTGAACAGTCGATTTTCCACGCGATTTGAATAAAAGAAGTGTATACAGTGAGGACTATTTTATGAATGAAACGTACTAAGAACTCTTGAAGAATTTTTCCTCAATTGTAAGAAAATTTGTTTCCAATTTTGACTTCTTTGAATGGTTTTTATATTTCTTCCGGAGTCACTTTTCTATTGTTAATTTAGAGGAACTATTTTTATCTCTTCTTTGGAAATTACTAGTTTCAATCCTCGATAGATATTTGAGGATGAATGAAATATTCATTCCACATTAAATTTTTATTAGTAGCTTTAAAAGCAGACAATTTATCTTCAATTGGGAATATTTTTTATCTCATTTCATTCAGAATAATTTTTTTCCTCTGAATTATTCATATTTTGTTTAATAATCTGAATGCACAAGAGATAAGAATCATGTTTATATTATAAAATAATATAAAAAGTAATTATTCCTGATATAATGAGGTCAATTATTAAGTACAATGGTTGAATAAAGGATAGATGGTGGCATTTAGCTCAAAAGGTTAGCTGGTCAATTTGAAGGAGAGGTTGTTTGGTCTTTTCTGTTTACAAAATTACTTACAAAGTGAAATTATGTTAAGGGTAGAAAGGATATCAGGTAAGAAAGGTGAAAGTATAGTTATAGACGAGACTATTGCGTACATCAAAGATTTGAAGCAGCACGAGTTGATCGAGGGCTCATATAGAAGATCTGGACGAAAGTACTCCGATTTTGATAATCGAGGGCTCATTCTCTTCGTCTTGATTCTAAAGTTTTTAAATACCTCTGAAAAATCATTGTCTGATAATTTTTTTATGAGTTATAAAGATCCAAGTTGATGAGTAAATGATTTTTTGATCTTTACTTCCACTTTGGACCCTTATAACGCTCATACAAGTCATCTAATAATGGTCTTAAGAAGGTATTTAATAACTTTAGAATTTAAGCTAAGGAAACATGTTCATGAAAAACGTTTAAAAAATTTATTTCACCCTCAAAATTGCTAAAATACTCGGCAAACTTTTAAAATAATATGATTTTTTTGTATATTTTAGCGATTTTAGGGGTGAAATAAATTTAAAAAAAATTTTTTATGAATATGCATATTTAACTTAGATGCTTAAGTTTTTAAAACGTCCCTAAAAACGGTTATTGGATCGTCCGTTCATGAGTTATAGAGGTTTTAAGTTAAGGGGATGATTATCCGTAATTTGTATCCAGTTTTACCCCTTTTTAAGAGTGCTATAATGAATTTTTTTGGATCATGCCTCGATTCCGCATTTCTACGTATCAAGACGAAGAAAATGAGCCCTCGATCATCAAAATCAGAGTACCTTTATTTTTTGGCTGAAAAAAAATGGAAAGAGGTACCACTTGCCATTTTTTGGGGTCGAAAAATCAAAGTTGTCCGATTTTCAAGTTTGACCACTCATTCTCTTCGTTTCAATGCCTAGAAATACGGAATCAGGTCAAACATTAGAAAAATTAATTATTTCACTCTTAAAATGGAGTAAAACGGGAACTTGCTTTAATTTTAGCATCAATTATGCTCCAATTATGATTTTAACTATATCGACTTTTTCCCTTTCGTCCAGATCTTTCATATGAGCCCTCAATCAACCCCGTAGCATCATTAGCATAGAAGTTATGCACATTTTTATGACTCATAGTTTTTCGCCAATATATCATTATTTCGTTAATTTTATTATATGTAAATAGTTTTTGCAAGAAGAAAATTTTTAAAGTACGTTTGGAGTAGAAAGGAAAAATTAAAAAAAAAAAAATTTTGTTCCCCAAACGTGTTCCCCATAGCCTTACGAGGGGAACTTCCCCACTGGGAAACCTTCGGGGAACGAAATTTTTTTATATAGGATACTTCGAAAACTGTTATTAGTCTTAGATGAATAATCAATGCCTTTAATAGTGTTTACACTTTTTTAATCAGAATCTTAAGGAGTTTATACATTTTTACAATTAGAATGAACAATGTTTCGTAGACTGATCTCCTTATCATATCGGTGTTCCACAATTGTTCTACAAGCTGTCTCACATACTAACTTACAACTACATGATCTCCATGATGTTGAGCAATTGATATAACTACTTCTGTCGTAAGTAATTGTAAATCGAATGCCACATGAAATATATTTTTTTTCTATTTTATAAGAAAGAAAATTGCCTGGGTAGCCATTTTTCATGTCTTGTTTCCATATCATGTCCAGATATTTCTTTCCGATTTGATCATCAAATGTATCTTTATCATGAAGTTCTCTCTTAACTCTTCTATCAACACGATTTTCATTTGTATCATTATTTTTTAATACCATTTTCGAAGTAGAAATATTTTTTTCTCTCTGAAATTAAATTAAATAATGATTTTTAGTCACATTAGTGTTGTAACATCTTCTTCTATTTTAATGAATGAAATATATGGTGTAGCTATTTCATAAAATATCCATTCTAAGGTTTTGTATTTAATGCACTGTAATTTTATTCAGAAAGGATTTTTTCAATGTGAATGCTGTGGCCAATAAATCTATATATTAGTAATCTATATATATACTAAACATTTCCTAGTAATTGACAAAATGATCGATACCCTTAATCATTCATCTACTGGCGAATTAACCCTATTAAGAAGTGATTTTTTAACCTTTCAAAAACATTACAACAAAGTATCTTCTCACATTTGATTTAAAATTTTTTTTTTCGTAAATTTCTACTAGTATGACCATTTGTCATTTTTTTACCATTATAAACAATTTTTTGCATAAAAAAAAAGCAATTTAAAAAATTTTTAACATTAAAAAATATTGAACCTATTCTTGCTCAGTAAATTTTATCTGGTAATGAAAAAATATTTTTTATTGAAATGTTGATCATAAAAAATGTTTCGGTAGAAACAAGAATATTCAACCATTTAAAAATATAATCATGTATCCTTTATAGAAGGAAAAATTTATTTTAAATTTACTGAGCGAGAATAGGTTCATGAGCAACAATCGGGACAGTGACGTTACGTATGTGTACCATATTTATGAAGCAGCATATTCGACGCGTTTAATAAAATATCTTTTAATTATTCTTCATACTTGAAAAAAAAAATTAAAAATAAACCTCAGACAAAAACAAAAATATTTACATAAACGGATAGAGAGTAAAGTAGAACCCTGGGGCAAACCGGAACACTCGGAATAATTCATTAATTGGTTAAAATAAGCTTAAAAATATTGAAAACACTTTTTAATTATTAATTTATTGAGGTATGACTTACTTTATTGAAATTAATTAATATTTATTAATTCATTGATTAATTTGTTAATATTCCGCATTTCCTCAGTGCTCCACTTCACTCTCTCTTCTTCTTTCATTACTATTCTCTCTTTATTATTTTTTTATTTATTATCTTTTATTGTATTTCATTGTCTTTTTTTTCATTTCAATGGACTCACTTTGAGTGGCTTTACTTGACTGTTCTACTGTACTATACACTATACTCTGTATCCATTACTGTCTTACTATTTTATGTAATATTTTGTTTAATTGCCTAAACAACACTATCTATCTATCTTCTATTGTTAATCAATTTATTATTAAAATTAATTGATTACTAAAATTCTAACATCTTTAAATTTCTATGAACAAAAAGTGTGAGAGATTTCCTCTAATTATTATGATGTGTATAATGAAAATAAGAATGATGTCTATGAAGGGTTAATGATGATATCAGACTGTAAAATAAAAAAAATATTTACCATTATTTGTTCTGGATCGATCAGCTGTCCATTTTTATAAACATGATAATTCGATAAATTAACATTCAGAGACTCCAAAGCAGCTTTCAGAAGTAAATCTTCAGAACTCTTTGAAGAAACATCAATAGGAGATGTGATGATTGTTCCAATAAACGTTGAAATTAAAAGCAACATCATCATGTTGAAAAATTTAGATGCCATTTTTAGATCTACTCTACTGATTATTATACCAAATAAATAGTTTCATTGATTTAGCCAAACTGAGAATGAAATCATCGTTACAGGGTATTTATATAATCAGCCATGATAATTAAATAGATAAGTGTCGAAAAAAGTAGATCCGTTTTATTGTAATAATGAGTATAACGTTGAAAAAACTTAATCTAGATACAGTACTAATCGATGTCATTAAAATAAATACGAACTTGAGTGATTACATGATTAAATTTTAATTCCAGTAATATTGGATATTTATTAACAATATAACGTGGTAATTAGAAGTATTGGAATATAATTTTTTTTACATTAATTCTGTAAAGAAAACCCAAGGCAAAATGGTCCAGTAGAACATGATGGATCCTTAAAAAAATTTATTCAAAATATGTAAAATTTGAAAATTTAAATGTGAAGTAAAGGCAAAGTAAACTAATTTACTTTGAACATTTCATGAATGATTAAAAGTTGACATTTTTAGAATGTACATAATATAATTCACACCTTTGTATTTTGACAAATTAATAAAATTCTCGAGTGGACTGTCTAACTCCAGCTTCCCCTATCCTCAGTCAAATTTTATCTATGGTTAAAATACTCAACATACTCAAATAAACTTATCTTTTTGCTTTTTATTCTTAAAAACGTTTAACTAAGAACTTTTTACATTCTATAGTGTACTTTTCAACTCTTAAAAATGCTATAAAAGTAAGAATTGATAAAAATAGTTAATGTCTAATATTATACTCAAAATTATTTCATAAATGAAGACTTAATTGTTCATAACAATACAAAATTACTCTTTAATGACATTTTATTTTAACTGTTGGGTTGTAATGTTATTTAAAATGTTCCACCTTTTGACACCGTCACTGACATTTTCAAATTAAGTGTATCAATAACCAATCATTAAAATCTTGTTAACTGAAAAACATTGTTGATAGTCATTTTTACAGCGACAATTAGCTACTTCTATGAAAAATTTATTGTCATTTACCACAATATGAACATACTTTTTATTAACAGAATTATATCATTATTTAAACATATGTGTTATTACATAAAATCTTTATAAGTGATCACTGACATTTTTAAATTTGTTATAATCAATATCCACTTGTAGAAAAAAATATTGAACTGCTATCAACCATCACCAATTATTTAACTTGGATCAGTATGAAGGATTTGGACATAAATTACCTTAAGGTGTAACTAAGTCATTGCATTGATTGATACAACTGAAAAAATCTTTTTAATACTGAAAAAGATCTAATTTTTTAGTTTCTCTTAGTAAATTTGAATTAATCTTCAGGTGTTATTTTAAAAGATTTTGTAAATAAGAATATACAGACATCCATTTATCCAACCATCCAAAAATTATTTTCAAGACCTTGGAATATAAAGACCAATTATAATTTCCTATGTTGAGAAAATTCGTAATTATCGAGCCACAAATAATTTGTTGATTTGACATTTATAAATTAAGGTCTTTTAACTACGTTCATCGTATTTTTTGTTCACAAAGTGTTCACATTGACTCAATAATAAAATTACTCATATTGTTTGTAATCATAGAACGCGACTACAGTCTCATGTAATTGCTATTATTATGATGACAAATGAATAGTATTCATTAAATCTCATTAGATTATTACGTTCTTAAATAGTTTACTGAACAGTGATTTTTTCAATTTGTATTTTAAAATTCGATTTATATCTAAAGCTTACAGAGTTAAGCATACATTACCTATATAGAGCTTACAATTCTTCATTTATTTTTCATGAAAAAGAAATAATCAGCATGAGGTAATACTGCTAAATTAAAAAAAAAGTATACATAAACGTATGTTAGATTATTTATCATTTACAATATCTCGAAAATAGATGAAGACATTAACTTCAAATTTTATTCGAAAGATAATAGAATGAAAAAATCTTAAAAAAGTATAAACGAATTTGAAATAATTAGTATTGATAAGAGAATAAGTCAATACTCATAAAATATTATTGTAAATGATAAAATCATATTCGCAAAAATGACATGTACTTTTGAAAGTAATATTCCAAATTTATTCTGTTTTAGATTAAATTATAAATGTAATGTTATATTTCTTTTAATATTTTTTAAATTTATTATTAAGATACTTGAAAGAACATAAGAGTAAAAATATTAACAATTCAAAAACTGTATACTGTCTATATTAGTTGTGATTTTTTAAAGACAAGTAAACCATCTGTTTCATGATGTTTCGTTTTATCGAAGTTATTAAAAAAACATTCAACTGGAATGTTCGTTGTTCAGGCATACAGTGCACGAAAACCCATTTTTATATTTCTACTGCTCACTTTACTTTTCAAAAATCAACCATTCTTATTTTTTTTCCTCAGGTTTTGTTTTAAGAAATGAAATAAAATATTCAAACTTTTTTATTTACAAATTAAATTATTTATTATTTTTAATCAAAAAAAAAAAAATATTCATCATTTTCTAATTCTATTGATGATTATTTCTTCATGAATTGAAGACAACTACTATTCTCCATTGTGCAATAGAGTTAGAAAATAATAATGATGAAAACAATTTTATCGATGTCATAGAAAAACAGTTCATAATCAACAAATAATTCTAGATATTACTACATGGGAAGAAAGAGTGAATAAAGTTTAATAGTATTAGGAATAAATATTTGAATTGTATATTACACAATATCTTATTAAGAAAATATTTTATCGTGATAAATACAAGAAGAAAAGAAGCGGATGTTAAAAGCTCCTATACTAACGCTCATGATGTTCATAATTGTTAGGATATTTTTTTTAAATGTTTGTTGTTGAAATTACTGGATAGATGTTTAACTACCGACTGCCGAATTTTTCGAGTCTTCATAAGCATTTTTTTCCTTCATTTAATCAGAAACATTAGTTTCATCAACAACTTCTTTTTCAACATGTTCTTCAACTGGCTGGAGAGTGGTTTCATTTGGATCATTGAAACATCTAATGGGTTGATAATCAATCATCATGTTGTTGGATTCATCTTTCCCGATGATCACGACGCATGTTTTTTGTGGACATTTAAACTTCATACGGTCACACTTAGGTTCTACGAGCACTGATATTCTAAAAGTTGGAATTTTCCTTTCATTCTGAAAATACATTATTTATGGATCAGTTATTATAAAAATTATTTATAAATGATCATCACTATTCAGTAAATGAACTACTATTACTTATAATTAATAACAAGAAGAATATTCAAACTTTCAAACCCCTCTATCTCGTATGGTTACAATGTTGATATTTTTTTCTAATTTTCACCCAAAGCATGAAAATACAAATAGATTAAGAGCTGGTGAACGATTTGCTCAAAGTAATTTATACCATTCCAAATTTTTTTTTTCAATAAACTTTATATTAGTGCAAACTATTTGCCAAAATCTGGCAGTGTGAATCGGGTTCTAAAAGTTTTTTTTTTTTTAATATTGCAAAAAAAATAGCGAAGTTACAGTAATTTATACCACTTCAAACTTTTACACACTGTTTCAAATATTTATTTGAGTCGAAAAAAAATGGCCCATTCCTGATCCAATACTGTGCCAGATTAAATTAACCATGGTCCAATGTTGGACCATGAATGAATCAACTCTGCTTCCTGCTAGCATAGATTGTAATTGATGATATTTTATACTCTGGTTTTTCGTTGGGAAGATAATGATGATTTATAAGATAGATGAACTTATTTTTCTTTCTAACTTTATCTCTTTTCAGAAAAATATTTTGAGAAAAAATAACTAGATCAAGTTAGATTTATTCAGATCTGCATTTTGTCTCTATTGATTTGGATAATTAGATTAAATTGTATCGGATTAGATCCAAGACTTTTTTCTTGGAATATTGTTAATCAATTACTCGATAATGATATCAAATTACAAAGTAGTAAATATACTTACCAAAACTGATTTTACATCTGTCAGCTGTGCATTTTTATAACCATAAAGGTTGGGTGAGTTAGTGTTGATGATCTCCAAAATAACGTCCAGAAAATGATCTCCAAAATAACTCTTCATCAAGTCCACAGGAGATGCAATGATTGTTCCAATAATCATTGGAAATAGGCAAAGTGCCATTATGTTGATAAACTTATGTGTCATCTTTAGACCTACTTGACTGATTATTACTCTTGGATAAAATTAGTCGTTGTTTTTCAGTACAGAAACAAATTGTTCAATTGATTCGAATAAACTGAAGATTGAAGCGTTAATATGGAGTATTTATATGATAAGCCATTGTCAACAAGCATATGATCATTGATAAAAATTGCCTCATTGTTTCTATGTAGTAATATGAATGATGTTGAAAAGAAATTGTACTAAGTACTATTTGAATGAAACTATTTGCTGTCTTTGAAAACGATATGACCCTGAATGATCACCTGATCAAATTTTAAGTCATATTGAACGTTCATATATAAAATCACCTATTTAATTATTCAAAAATGGTTTCAATTAATTCTTTAGATCTCGAATTATGAAGGAATGTTTAAGAAGTTCATAATTTTTCCACAACATTATAATCGTTTTGTTTATTATTCAAAATTTTTAACCTGAATTAAAATTTTTTCGCTTTATCTTATCACTCATTTTGAATTAGATCTCTTGAAAATAATAATGAAACAATTTTATTTGTTGAAAATTGTTATCAAAAAATGTAAACAGTGTTTAGGAAACCTCATTAAATATTCATATATATTAATATGATGTCTAATTAACAGTGTTTCGAATATTCATCTTGTTTGAAGTTTAAGTGGATTTTTTACAGAAATATGTTCAAAAAGTCCAGCTAGTGATGATTAAAAATATGTCAAAATAAATTGAAAAAAGTAGACAAACGCTTTATTGTTATTCTTATCAAATTGATCGACCGAGTTCTCGACAATCGCGTGTCTCTTCGAGCACTAGTACTTCCGAATGTTTGATTATTTTGTTAATAAACACATTTCATTGTTATTAATTAGGTAACAAATATTGAAACAAATATAAACAGACACATGCGCATGATTTTTTTTCATAAAAGTAAATTAGTTTGTTATTGTATTTTTGTCTCCCTGTCTTACTAATTGTGAGAACAAATTATGTATTAGTGAGTCAAAAAGAATGATATCTTTTCGAAATTTGTTACTTTGTTGTTTTTATATTGAAGTTATATCTTATAAATTAAAAAATGATTATGATTTACGTACTTCTAAAGCACTGGTAAGTTTTAAAATATTTATGCTTTGTTGAATGTATAGAAATAATTTTTGTAAAAGATTTGGTTTAGTTTCAGATTTTTGAGCTGTGCAAGAAAAACTATCAAACAATTGTAATTAATGATGATTCTGAAAGACTTGATCTAGTGTGGTTGCAACAATTACATGAAAAGTTTCATACAGTAATTCTGTATAAAGAGCGGTTAGAGTATCATGACAATCACTTTTATGAAACAAAAGTTGACACTATTCTCATCACCATATCATCCTTTGAGAGACTGGAAGAAGTTTTTGATAACTTGTATGAAACAGTTTGGTGGAATGTCATGATACCGATTTATATTCTGAACTTATCAGACAACGATTGTGAATTTGCTATGGATATTTTAGAACAAGCATGGGATGATATGGTATTAACATCATATTATTTATGCATTAAAAATAATGAAGTTCAAATCTATACTTATAATCCATTCACTAATCGAGCACCTAATAACTGGATAGAAGTGCCAAGTTCATCAGAAGAATCAAATTGGACACTCTATCGTCGAAAGTATCAAACAGGTAATGGATTTTATGAATTAAACTTTTTATTGGAGAATTATTCTTTAATTGATTAATGCAAAAGTATCATTAAACTGCAAATCTAAAGTATATTACAGCAGACATACCTACATGTGTTTAATATTAAACTCAGTAAACAAACAATAAATTTCAACTCGCCTTGAAGTGTTTTAAAAATGATGAAAAGCTCTGTTGTTTGTACATGCACTGCAAATCGTACTCTCTAAAAATGAAACAGTGAAAATATTGAAATACACTGTAAAATCAGTGAATATTTATTGATTTTGCACTGTAAATTGAACCACTGATTGAATCAGTTGTATTATTTTCACTGTTTCATTTTTAGAGAGTAACGTTTTAATTTAAAACACTTTTTAAATACTTGGAAGTGTTTAAAAAGTAACACTACAATATTAATCAAATGAGTAACGTCATTTTAAATCACTTCCACATTTAAGATTTGCAGTGTAATAATTTAACATTAAACACACTTAAAACATGTTATTTTAACATGCTTCAAATTTACAATGTAATTATTTTCTTTATGAACAAATGTATTTTTACAGGAACTATTTGTCAAGGATTGGATTTTGATAGAACTAAACATCTTGATGGTTACCCAATAACTGTTGTAACTCCAAGAGCCGATGGTGTAGATCGATCATATGAAGGAATGTTTATTGAATACAATGATTTGCCTCTTTATGGCCGAATAACAGAGAAACGATATCATTTCCTTATGGATGTTCTAGCTGTGACATTAAATGTACGCCCTAATTTATTTGTGACTAAAAAAACGTATTATAACAATAGAACTAGAATGACATACTTAACTTACGCCATGAAAACTGCCAAAGAAGAATCGGCACATTTAATACTCACTGATTATTACTTATCAGGAAAATTGAATTTAGGAAACGATGAATTCACTCGAACTTACCCTTTGGGATGGTATGAAAAAAGAATCGCCACTTACAATCGTGGTTATCGAACACTTGCAGAGAAAGTTTGGGATTTCTATGGCATCTGGACAATTCTATTCACTTTGTTCTTATTGTTGGTCACATTTGTAGTTATTTGGTTTGCTGAAAGTAAACAAACTGCGTTTGCAATATTTGAAATAATTCGGCTATTGATAAGTCATGGTCTCTACACTCGTATGAATACTCTGCCACTTCGTATTTTCTTCGTTACAGTTTTAATATACTTTTTGATCATCCAAGCAACTTTCAATGGTCATTTAGCAAAATTCCTAACTAAACCGGAGTTGAGAAAACATGCAGAGACATACAAAGATTTAACAGGCCTTGGTTACACCAAGATTTATGATGCAAGATATATTGAACAGCATTTATTAGATACAGTCGAAAAAAAGTCATATTATAGCGACCTAGTTAGGTCATGTCTAAGACAAATTATTTATAATGACTCTTCGGTTGCTTGTATTTTTAATGAGCGAGATCTTTTTAGATATTACAGACTAAAGCAAGCCGTAAATTTGTACGTCTCTAAACGATCATCGGGCACACTTTATTTGACATTTGTGATTAAAAAACATTGGCCATTATTTGACCGTGTAAATATTGTTATATTGTCATTAGATGAATTAGGTTTCCGAAAATTAAGATCAGCTCAATTGATGTATAATGTGACACATAGAGTTATTGTGACTGAAGCAAGATCAAGGAATGATTTCCAACCAATCAAGTTGGAAAATTTAATGTTCGGTTTTTTGATTTTGACAGTTGGATTAGTTAGTGCTACTTTGAGCTTTTGTGTTGAGATAATTATAAGCAGTAGATCAAAGTGGAATACGATTTCTCGTGTAGAAAATAGTAAACGAAAAACTCTGCAAATCAGAACTGGGATTGATTTTCAACACAATCTTTATAGATGATTATAATATTTTGAAAGATTAATATGAATTCATCACACACATTGTTTATAGTATTTGTTAAATTTTTTAATGAAAAATAATAAATGTTTCATTATTTAATTTATCATCATTTACTGGAAAAATATTATTTAAATAATTGATTTGTTTTCGTTTCACTGAACTAATCAATATGCTTTACAGATTTACGTTTGTAAAATGTTTCAACAAATAACCTACCGCTCCTCATTAGCATTTTGCGAGTATGTAGGCATACAGTGATTTCTAATTGGCTCATGAAAGATTAAACTGTGTTGATACTCAAGATAACAAGAAAATAATTATTTTTATATAAAAATGAATTAAATGTTTAATTATTGATTCAATGTCACTCTACAAATAGACAATAATTATGTGAGGGTTTTTTTATATTAATAACTAAGATCATCTTGACATAAGTACACGGAAAAAATACGTAGATTCATTTATTTGCTCTTTCATTATTGATAATGCTCAAGTGTGTAGTAAGTTACCCTACAATTGACTCAAATCACTGTATTATTAAATAAAATTATGAAATTCTTTATTGGCATAACAATACATTGAAGAATCGAATAAAATTTTTTGATATTTTTCACTTCCCATTAGGAAGTTGTAATGGGGTCGATTTTTGAAATTCGTAATTTTATCATATCTGTACGTTTTGAGACATTTGAAAGTGTATTAGAAGGTTTAAACCTGGATGCATGTATGTCTGGACGTACGTACGTACGTACGTGTGGGCGTATGACAGGTTTTTTTTCGTTTTCGATATCTCGAGAACCACTGAAGATATCGACTTTGGACAAATTTCATTTTAAAGGTAATACAATGAAGAAGATCTGAAAGAAGTTTCAACAAATTCGGTACAACCATTTTTTTTTATAACAAAAAGAATGGAAAATAAGTTGAGTAAAGAAGACATTTTGAAATAGATTCTACTTATTAGATAATTAACATTATTGACAACCATATATTGTTTATAACAATAGTAATTTTTTATGAACAAAAAAAAACCAAAAGATGACAAAATTATGGATTTCAATTAATGGAAAGTTCGTCGTTAGGGCACAAACTAAGCCCAGACCCATTTTTGTAAAATAATTTATATAACGTGTGATAATGAATATAATTAAATAAGTGCTAATTAATTCCTGTTAAATACAAACTCTATAAATGCTAAAAAATAAATCCAAAGTAGTAGACTTAAAAGAACTGTTCATTCGAGGTTGAAATAATTTGCTTGTTGATTCATTCAAGGATTTGTCTGGAACTAATTTTCTTGCGACCGATTGTATTTCTCTATTATCAGCTGAGTTGATTTTATTGATTACCATCGAAATTTAAGTAATATTTTTTCACGTATATAACAATAAATGGACCCCAAATTAATGGTACTTAAGTGTCAGTGAGGAGTATTTATATCTACATTCCATGTACTTTTATTCTTTATTCTAAAAATATAGAAAGTTGTATCCCTTCATACTGGGGAGCATAAATATTTTGTTTTTTTTATTTACATGCATATGTCATTGTTATCAAGGAGTTAATAAACTATGGAACAAACATAAAAGAATATACTCGTATGAATTTCATTCGTAGTAAGTCGATTAGTTTATTACTACTTATTCTCTATCTGTCGTACTATCCATAAAAATAGGCAATATGTCTTTGTAAGATTTAGGAAAAGAAAATGATAATTTGTCGGAGTTTGTTATTCTTTTCACTTTTTGCTGGAGTTTTTACTTGTCTAGTCAGAGATTTTTGGAATTTTCGTGCTTTCGATGTGTTGGTAAGTTTTTAACTTTGAGTATATTGTTTTATTCATACTATCATGATCAGAGCAAACTCGAGTCGAATTCTACCTGCAATTCAAAGACTCAACATTTCTCAAATAGATTTATTTAAATATTCTTTATTTTTGAATGTACCTAACTAAGAATTTTTAAAAAGCTTCATACTCATTAATTCCGGAAATTTTTATAAAAGTAAGAATTTTTATTTTTTTTCAACTTCAAAAAACCCTTCATGTTATTCTAAAACTACTTAGCTTTAAAATACTAATTTCAATTTAAATATTCTGCGTGGAATAAGTTTTTTAAAATCTAAATATAGTACATTGTTAACCAAGGGAGCAAAGTATGATATTCTGACCTGGATGTAAAATTACATCCCGAGCCGAGGATAGCAAACACCCAGGTAAGGATATCTTACTTTGTTCCCGTAGCCAACATACTATTTTTTATCATACCATCGTCCAAAATTAAAGTTTGTTGTCTGTTTTGAAGTTGGAAAAATGACGTTCTCTCTCTTGCAGAGAAAGACAATACCCGTCTGGGCATGCGCACAAACGATTTTTTGTCTTTTTATGCGGGATAGAATACGTCGTTTTGGAACCTAAAAACGGGGAGCAAACTTCAACTTTGGTCGAGGGTATGAGAAAAAAGACTTTTTTTGTTACATTGTAAGAAAAGATTAGATTTTATTTTCAGTTCATAGATTTGTTTATTCCATTGAAGATCATATAATTAAACTTGAATAAATATTCAAAACAATTATTTCATAATTATTAGTTGAAGAAATAAAAGTTCAACTTGGAAATCCCTGTATTATGGAATGATACATTCAAAATGGTCAAAAATAAGTCCTAATGAATTAAAGAGAATGTTTTTTAGTATGATCTACAATAATTAAAACTTTGAATTCCTATTAAACACAATGAAATTTAGTTACAGATTTTTAAACGATGTAAGGGGAATCATAAAACGATTATTGTTAACGATAATTGTGGACGACTGAATCCAATGTTACACAAATTACACGAACCATTTCACTCTTCCATTTTACTTACCAAAATTTCTAACACTGGTAAAATTTTTTCTAGTGTAGAACAACTCGATGATATTATATTAATTTTACAATCTAACTCTCCATCATGTGAAATAGAGCTTTATAAAACTATTAAATTTTTAAGTAAAAAATCATGGTGGAATATTATGACACCAATTTATCTATTGCATTTGCCCTTGAATGACTGTGGAATTACCATGAAAACTTTACGGCTACTAAGTAAAAAAGGAATACTGACATCATATTATATATGCATCGAAAATGATGAAGTTCAAATTTACACTTACAATCCATTTACCAACCGAGCACCTAGTAGCTGGACAGAAGTACAAAGATCATCAGAAGAACCGAATTGGACCCTTTATCGACGACAGTACCATGCACGTGAGTATTTTTCTATATTGCACTGTAAGTCTCAGTTTTCCAAAATGCATTATTTTAATGCGGATAAGTGTGTTAAATATGACGTCACCCATTTGATTAAAATTGTAGTCACTTTTTACACACTTAGAAATGCGTTAAAAGTGACAACAATGTTACTCAAATGAGTGATGTCATATTTAACACACTTATCCGCATTAAAATAATGCATTTTGGAAGACTGTGATTTGCAGTGTGCATCATGTACGAAATGTTTACTTTCCAATCTATAATGATAAATTTATCAATACGAAAACAAAAGTAATTAGTTTATACATAAATAAATGAATTATTTCAGAAACTATCTGCCAAGAATTGGATTTTGATCGAACTACACATCTTGATGGTTATCCAATTACTATTGCAGCTCATATAACTTATAAAACTAATCGTTATTGGGTGAGCAAGAGTATTGATTATAAGAATTTAAATTGTCATGAGATAACAATCGACAGAGGCAGTCATTCTATTATTGATGCACTTGTTATGACACTGAATGCAAGCGCTCGTATTTTTTTTCTTCCAAAAGATGATACAAAGCTAGTTGGGATAAGTGACAAACTGAGTAATCGAGACGATATATCAATAGATTTGATACTACTTGATTATTCTTTGTCGACAATAATCAAAGATGAAAATAAGAACTTTGTTAGAACGTATCCTTTGATTTTCTCTGAAAATAGAATCGCCACTCACAATCGTGGTTATCAAACACTTGCAGAGAAAGTATGGAATTTTTATGGCTTTTGGACAATCCTATTTACTATTTTCGTATTGTTCGTTACATTTATAGTTATCTGGTATAGTGAGAGTAAAAAAACATCGTTCGCTGTATTTGAAATAATTCGGCTATTGATAAGTCATAATCTCTACACTCGCATGGATACTCTGCCTCGACGTATTTTTTTTATTACAGTTTTGATATATTTTTTAATTATTCAAGCAACTTTTAATGGTCATTTAGCAAAATTTCTAACTAAACCGGAGTTGAGAAAACATGCAGAAACTATAGAAGATTTAAAAGACCTCGGATATCAGATTTATGACTCAAAACATGTAAAGAAGCATATAGCAAAAACAGAAAACGATAAAAAACTATATTCGGAACTCACTAAACTATGTTTAAAACACATTCTGTCCAATGATTCTTCAGTTGCTTGTATTTTTAACCATAATTTTCTTTTGCAACATACCCAATTTGATGCAAATAAAATTTTCTACATTTCTAAAAGATCTTCTCGGACATTTTATTCAACAGCTCTGATTAGAAATCCGTGGTTACTATCAAATCGTGTAAATACAGTTATGAGGTTTGTAGAAGAATTCGGTTTTCGACAGTTGGATTTAGATTCTCTCAAGCATTCTCTGACACACAATCTAACTGTCGCTGAAGCGAAATCGGAAAAAGATTTTCAGCCAATTATGATAGAAAATTTAATGTTTGCTTTTTCGATTTTGGCAATTGGATTAAGCAGTGCGATCTTTTGTTTCTGTGTAGAAATATTCATAAATCATAAATCAAAATGGAATAAAATTCCACATTCGGAAAACGTTGAAACGGAAACTCTTGAATTATGAACAGTATTTATATGCCTAAAATTATATTTATAGCACCATATTTCATAAACGAAGTTTCATGAAGTATTTATTATAATCATAGTAATAAAAACGAATACTTTCATAAAAAAATTGATCAAATGTTTTATTATTCATCCAAGATATCCTCATGAATATAATACTAATCTTACATTGTAAATTTCTATTAATTCAATCGTAGAACATCTTCGAGTAGAAAAACTGTTTGTAACCGAAAATTCTATATGTAATTGCAGCGAATACGAATCAAAGTATTTTTAAAATGATTACAAAGCTGTATGCTGTATGTATACTAATTTTTAATAAGGAACACAAATCAGATATTTTATCAAAACATTCTGAATTTGTAATATATTTCGAAACCATCAACAGTCGTCACCCCTTGTATTTGTATAAGAGAATGTTTTATTATTCAACCTATGTATACATGTTATTGTAATAAGAGTGATGACTAATCAGTCACTTTGCATTCGATGTCGACCTTATCTAGTTATAAGGATGAATTAGTTCAGAGTAAATTCCATAAAAGAAATCATATGATAAGCGATAATGTTAATATTCAGTGGATTGGTGATATTCTTTTTTAGTGTTGGCGTTATAAGTTTCGAAATAGATCTTATACAAAATCACAATCATTTCCGTACTCAGGAAGTTTTAGTAAATGTTCAAATGTCAAATAAAACGTGTTATGCTTTCGAGGATTGATGTTTTAAAGTTTTTTAAAGTTTCAGATTTTTGAACGCTGTGAAAAAGATTATAAAACTATAATTATAAATGATGATTCTAAAAACCTTGATCTAATGTGGTTACAACAACTGCACAACTACAATGTGATTGTTTGGAAAAAATGCGTACAATATAACAAAGATTGTTTCAATGCAAAAAAAGTTGATGCCATTCTAATCACTGCTTCATCATCAACACGATTACGAAAAATTCTTCAAAGTATGTATGACAATATTTGGTGGAATGCCATGACACCAGTTTATGTATTAAACTTACCAGATAACAACTGTGAAATTGCTATGAATATTTTACGGTTAACATGGACGATAAAAATATTGACCACATATTTTTTATGCATTGAAAATGATGAAGTTCAAATCTATACTTATAATCCATTTACCAATCGAGCACCTAATGAATGGACAGAAATCCAAAGATCATCTGTGGAACTACAATGGACGCTTTATCGCCGAAATTATTATCCACGTATGTAATTTTTTACATTGAATCATGTTAAATGTTTAGTAAACAAATACATTGTTTCAGAAACTATCTGTCAAGGATTAGATTTTGATCGAACAAAACATCTTGATGACTATCCAATAACTGTTGCAGTACCAGCAACTAATAAACTAGGTCGTGCATTGAAAGGAAAATATATCGATTACAATAAATTACATTATTATGGGGATATAACAGAGCATCGCTATCACTTTATAATAAATGCACTGCATATGAAATTAAACATTCGTCCAAATCTATATGTAATGAAGAAAGGCTATGCTGATAATACAATGAAGTATCTAGATTACATAGTAAATATTTCCAGAGATATATTTCTCGATTTGATACTCACTGACTTTCATTTGCCGAAAATGAATATGAAAAGTGGAAAATTGACACGAACTTATCCTTTAGCATGGAAAGAAAATGGTATCGCTACTTACAATCGTGGTTATCGAACACTCGCAGAAAAAGTTTGGAATTTTTATGGCATTTGGACAATCTTATTTACTATTTTCGTATTATTGGTCACATTCATTGTTATTTGGTATACTGAAAGTAAAAAAACATCGTTCGCAGTATTTGAAATAATTCGGTTATTAACAAGTCATAGTCTCTACACTCGAATGAATACTCTGCCTCTTCGTATTTTTTTTATTGCAATTCTTATATACTTTTTAATTATCCAAGCAACTTTTAATGGTCATTTAGCAAAGTTTTTGACCACACCAGAGTTGAGGATACATGCCGAAACTAGAGAAGATTTGAAAGACCTCGGTTACTTAATCTGTGATTCAAAATATGTGAAAGAGCATATAGCAAAAACAGATGAAGAGAAAATAATATATACCGCTCGAGTCGAAAAGTGTCTAAATTACATTTTGGACAATGACTCTGCTGTCGCTTGTATTTTTAACTATCATTTACTCCGTAAAAATTCTAAAAAAAAAGCTGGCAAATTTTATATTTCCAAAAGATCTTCTGAGACTCTTTATTCTTCATTTTTTATAAAAGATTATTGGCCTTTATCAAACTGTATAAATACATTTATTATGTCATTGGAAGAGTTAGGTTTTCGACAAGTAATTTCAGGTCATCGGGAGCATAAATTGAGTCATAACTCAACTGTGACTGAAGCAAGATCGAAGAAGGATTTTCAACCAATCAAATTGGAAAACTTACTATTTGCTTTCTCGGTTTTAGCTGTTGGATTGATCAGTGCAATATTGAGTTTCTGTTTTGAGATTTTTATAAGCCGTAAATTGAAGTAGTATGTAATTTCTATTATGATGGAGAAAAACTGTTCTACAAGTGAAAATGATGATGAGGCTATTCCAAAGTAATCGGAAAGAAATTTTTCTATTATTTTTGTTTACTCTTGTTGCATGTTACATATTATTACAAACAAGTGCTTGATCATTGTCCCTATTTACATATTTTATTGTTTTTGAAGACTCAAAACAAATATAAATAGCCACATGCACATAATTTATTTTTAGAGGAAATTAGTTTGTCATTACGTATCTCGTTCCCGCCTACAACAAATGTGAATACAAACTATATTTTAGTGCATTTTGTATGAAAGAATAAAAAAAACATGATAACTTTTCAATATTTGTTATTTTTTTGTTCTTTTGTAAAAGTTTACTCCGACAAATTGGAAAATGATTATGATTTTGATACTTCTAAAGTGCTGGTAAGTTTTTATTTCTGAATGCAATATTTTGCCATTCCAATTAATATTTATATAGTTAATTCATATATTGTAAGTGAAAAAACTTAAAATGATTCAAAATTTGCTTAAAATTCCAAAATCTGTGCACGGAATTCAATCATTCAATGAAATTTCTGGTTTTTGTTCAATAAATAAGAATTTTTTATGGGTCTGTAATTTTTATGTTTTTTCTAACGGAGTCAAGTTCAGTTACAGATTTTTAAACAATGTGAAAAAGATCACGAAGCTGTAATTATAAATGATAATTATGAGCAATTGGATTTGATGTGGTTACAAGAATTACATGACCAATTTCATTCTGTAATTTTAGACAACAATGAATTCAAATATCTAGAAAAATTATCTAATTCAAAAAAAGTGGACCATATTCTCATTATTATATCGTCAAATAATCTGTCATCTGCAGAAGAACTAACACATATTCTTAAAAATTTACGTAAAACACTATGGTGGAATGTTATGACACCAGTTTATGTATTAAATTTACCAGATAACAACTGTGAAATTGCTATGAATATTTTACGGTCAACATGGACGATAAAAATATTGACCACATATTTTTTATGCATTGAAAATGATGAAGTTCAAATCTATACTTATAATCCATTTACCAATCGAGCACCTAATGAATGGACGGAAATCCTCAGATCATCGGTGGAACCCCATTGGACGCTTTATCGCCGAAATTATCATCCACGTAAGTGATTCCATCCTTTAAATCATACACAGAATATTTTTCTTTAACCCATATCTATTCATGCAAAAAAATGTCAATAAACGCAAGTTCCTAAACTTTTTCAGAAACTATCTGTCAAGGATTAAATTTTGATCGAACAAAATATCTTGATAGCTATCCAATATCTGTAGTAGCTCCAATAGCAAATGGAAGGAATCATACATACGACAGAAGATTAATAGAATATAACGAATTGCCTCGTAATGGTACGATAACAGAGATACGTTATCACTTCATTATAGACGCACTTGTTATGACATTAAATGTTAGTCTTCGTATTACCTTCATTTCGGCAGTGGATGCTAAGAACATTTATAAACGTTCCATGCTGAATCTGTACAGAAATCGATCAGTAAGTTTAATCCTCGTTGATAATCCTTTGCCACGAAAAATAAACCCTCAAACTAAAGGATTTATTGAAACTTATCCTTTGGATTTCTCTGAGAATGGTATCGCAACTTACAATCGTGGTTATCAAACACTTGCAGAGAGAATTTGGGATTTCTATGGCTTTTGGACAATCCTATTTACTATTTTCGTATTGTTGGTTACATTCATAGTTATCTGGTACAGTGAGAGTAAAAAAACATCGTTCGCTGTATTCGAAATAATTCGGCTATTGATAAGTCATAATCTCTACACTCGTATGAATACTTTGCCTCTTCGTATTTTTTTTATTACAGTTTTGATATATTTCTTGATCATCCAAGCAACTTTTAATGGTCATTTAGCAAAATTTCTAACTAAACCGGAGTTGAGAAAACAGGTAGAAACGAGAGAAGATTTAAGAGATTTCGGCTGTATGATCTATGATGACGTAAATTTTAGTAAGTTGTTTCCAAAAACAGTCAAACAAATTATAAAATATAATTTCGTAAGTAGAACGTGTCTGAACTACATTTTGTACAATGACTCTTCTGTTGCTTGTATTTTTAATCGTGATAGACTTCTTGCATATGTTCAATCAAAGAAGATTAAAAATTTGTACATCTCTAAAAGACCCTCTGGGACACTTTATACAGTATTGTCCATCAAAAATTATTGGCCTCTATCAAACCGCATAAATACAGTTCTTACGTCATTGGAAGAATTCGGTTTTCGACAAAGAATGTCAAGTCATGAAAAAAATGATTTGATGCACAATTTAACTGTGGCTGAAGCAAGATCAAAGCAAGATTTTCAACCAATTACGTTAGAAAACTTAATGCTTGGTTTTTGGATTCTGGCAGTTGGATTAACTAGTGCTACTTTGAGTTTCTGTGTTGAAATACTTGTGAGTCATAAATCGAAATGGAGTCTAATCTCTCAACTAAAAACTATTAAAAAAAACTTCAAGAGTTATGAATAAAATTGGAATATTTCGAACATTATGTAAACAGCAATGAAATTTAAATAAATTTATACATACCAATTTACCATTTGTACTACTCAAGAGGCACCTTATTTTTTTTAAATGAGAACATTAAAGTATTAATTATCACGAATGTCACTCAATCAACATCTGTCTATAAAAATGTATGTTCTAATGAACTCTGAGTTTGATGATTTACTGAAGATCACTGTTTATAGCTCCTCTTGTAAATTTAAGAAAGTGTTGTCTACGGTACGTTACGAAATTCGAGCAAAATGAGTACATCAGTGTTTGGCATGCTTATATGACAGTAGTATAACATGAAAGTGACACAGATGTTACTATTTCCTTTTCAGCAATGTAACAATATGACATCACTTTGTGCCATTGAAGTGATATATTACTCGTTATATTGTACAAAAAATGATTTAATGAGTTATTCTGTTAATTAATGAATATTTTCTGTTTAGAGTAATAATAGTACCATATTGGGCTCAAACAATCGTGTAAATCGTGAAATTATGATAATCAAAAAGGCTGATTTTCAATATCCAGTATCAGAATTATTGCATGATAATGACTTAAAAAAGAGATAGAGTGTAATAATGTATAACCAAATGAAACCTAAAAAATTGATGACACCATCTTTCACGCCAAAATCACACGAATCTATGAGTGATAATTTTGAAGATCTATTAAAAAGTGAAAGCGGTTGTGATGTCATATTCGGAGTTGATGATAAAAAATTTAAAGCTCATAAATTGGTATAGATGGCATGCAGTCCCGTATTTGCGGCAATGTTTAGCACTGATATGATAAAAAAAAGACCAATTGTGTAAAAATTGTGGATATATCATTTTTGATGTTCGAACTGCTACTAAATTTTATATGCAGACCGAATAGCGGTCGAATTAAATGTAACAACTGGAATAGATTCGTTGAAAGCATCTTCTAAATACCAATTAGATGGTCTAGAAGCATTATGTGAAGCAGAGCTTTTGGAACAACTGACTAAATGATGCTGTAAATGTATTATTGAAAGCAAAAAGAAATCATTTGGACCACTTGGTGGAAGTAATTTCAAATTTCATAGAAAAACACTTACATGCTTCATAACCTAGTAAGGGAATCTTCTATAGTCCAAAAGCAGTTTGAAAAGCCTCTATGCTAGTATGCATTAATTTCAGAAAGATTGAAAAAATTTTTTGATGGCGGTTTCTCGTAGAGGTTAACAAGAAGAGGATTTGTGCCGAACATCATTGTTCGGAAATGATTTTTACTATTGTTTATCAACCATTGAAATTTGGCAAAGTGCATTTTTTGAACTTTTTACTACTTACGCAAAGAGAACCGTTCGTTTTTTCGAAAAAATGTGGACATCTTTTTTGTAGAGAATCGAATTCTTCACAAAAAAGTCCGCGAGAGCATATACTTACCTGTTACAGGTAAAAGGTGCAGCGCGTTATTAAAAAATTCATACATTTTTATTTACATAAGTTTTTTAACATTTTTTTTGTTATAAACATTATGATTTAGGGGGTACATTTTTTTTGAAAAAGGTCAACACACCAAGTAATCGTTAACACCTCGTGATTTTTCCTGAAAAATTTTTTTACCCTTGAAAATATATTATTTCATTTCGTTTATTCATGTTATTAATTTTTCTTTATTTTGTTATTAATTAATAACATTATAATTGAAAAAATCAAATTCTCTGAAATTTCCTCCACCAAATAATGTAATTTGGTTTCTTTTTTATGAATTACTCGCAGAGTTATCCTGCTTTAAAGTTTTTATAAAGTAATGAATTTCATTCTGGAGACTTACAGTTCTACAGAAGGGACGGAGCTTAGTCGAACGTGTGCATGCTGCGTTCAAGTCTAGCTGTATGCATTTTTTGTTAATTTCATGTTTTTTTCGACTTTTTAGGAATTAATTTATAAGGAATTCACACTGCTCTTGGACTAATAAACAAACTTTTATAAAGTATTTGTAATAATTGTAGTAATAAAAACGAATATTTTCATGTAAAAAAAATCAAATGTTTTATTATTCATTCGAGATTTCCTCATGAATATAATATTAATAATTCATATAAGTACTCTCACATCCATAATTAGAATTAACTTGACATAAATACACAATAAAAAAAAAAGGAAATTAGTTTATGTATCATTCTGTCAATAATGATGTTCATATATTTTGTAAGATACCCTAGACTTCTTTCAAATTTATGAAATTCAATATAACCTGTTAACCCCACTATCACTCCAAAATCTCAAACTTCTTCTCAAAATTTTTCATATAATATCCAGGAATAGAAATGATCAAGTTAATCTGAATTTCCTGAGGGTATTTGGCCATAGTTTCCCCTTTTGGAGAAGTGTAACCTCGATCCCTGTCGAGAAAACACATGGGCCGATTCTTAACTTAATACTGTACAAGTCTTGCTTCCTATTAAAAATTAATTTAGTCACAAGCGCAAAACAATATCACTAGTTTTCAGATTAAAATCAAAAGATTCTATTCATTCTCAGCCTTCTACGGAACAACAACCAATATCAGTCGAGAGTCTCATAACAAAGTGAAATCTGTTATTGTTTTTATTATTTTCATTAATTACGGCCTGTTGTAAGCTGTGTGAACCCTCCCGGGAAAGTAAAGAAAAAAATTCTTTTTCAACAGATATCTATAGTATTCGACGAGTAGACGAGTGTGCCAACCTTAATTTCGTTAGTACCACCTCCAATTTTGAAAAAAAAAAGATTCAAAATTTTTTTAGTTTAAAATAAAAAAAGAAAAGTTCATGAGAATTGTGCCTCGTTAGTAGATGACAGTACTGTTATGTTTTTCGTTAGTACCAGTTCCAATTTGAGATTAAAGTTTCTTTTTAAGTAAAAAAATTAAGATGAAATTTGTTATCGGACAAGATAGAACCAATACCAATCCATTCTAAGGGTGAAATAACAAAAAATTTTTAATACACGAAACAATTAACACCGAGGCCTGAGTGATCTTCATTAAAAAATAATAATACCATAATCAATTCTTATTCTACCATTACATATTTATCCTGATGTTGGAATAACAAGTAATTTCTCATTGAACAAAAAAAAGGAGGACAAGTTCTAAGTGTTCTTCGTTAGTAGATGATGATACCATAATTAAACCTTAGTCTACCATCACATATCTATCCTAAAGTTGCGATAACAAATAATTTTTTATTGAACAAAAAAAAGAGGACAAGCCTCAATCTACCATGAGGCCAGTGGCACTTTTTCGTGATTTTCTCTCTGCCACAGTCTTCACATAAATTTTTCTTCTTCTTTCCGGGACATTGTCTGAAAGCGTGGCCTTCTCTTTTACAATTCGCACAACCGGGATGTAGTTTGCGTTGTTGCTTAAAAAGCTTCAGCCACTTCAATTTCATCTCATAGAATTCGTATTTGATATTTGGAATCCCATAAGTTGGAGGGTTATATGATGGATTACGTTCAAGTGTAATAAATCGTACTTGAATAGTATTGAGGTTAGTATAAATTAATCTTTTATTCTAACCACTGAATTCGAAACTATTTTGAAACACGAGTATGCGTTGAAAGATTTTTCCATCACATGTTACCTCTGAGGCTATGTCATCCTTAACCTTCTTAAAATGCACCTTGTAAACGTCCGCATTAGGAGTATTGAAAATTTTTAAAGAAAAGACCACGTCTTTTGCGTATACAAGATACGTAAGATTTTTCCAATAGCATGGTGGTCTTAAAAATACACTGTTGTAATTGCAAAATAAAGAAACAAAGTGGCTTTCAGCTTCCATTGTATTACTTTTACAAAATATAAACAGCAGCCGTAAATGACATCCGGTCATTTAGTTCTTCAAGTAAATTGTGGCAGCGCTGGTTGCTCGAGCACTAAATTCAACTATCTTTAGATAGACGGGAATAAATTATTATTAAATTCTATTAAATTATTAAAAAATTTATTAAGCAAACATTGAATTTTTTTATTTTCAAAATTGTACAAAACATTCGTCCTTAACTACCAAAAGTTGTATTACAAACTATGTACTTTTCGTAATTGATTAAAAAAAAAAAACAAGCTATCATTGATCAAATGTTTATCAACTTGAGGACAAGTTCTGGATTCGATATAATTATAATTATTCGATAATTACTATTATTAATTATAATTAATAACAAAAACAACAATAACAATTGTTATTGATTATTTCTTATTTGAAGAAAATTTTTAAAAACGTCTCCCTGGTGTATATGGAATATTAAAAAGTCCTTGCTATGATTGGATAATTTTTTAAGAATAATATTTCACTTAGGAAATCGAATCATCAACTGTTTTTTTTTTTCAAACAAAAAAAACAAAAATAAAAATTTGAAAATTAATCACAGCATTGTTGCCAAAGAATATTAATTAAATAATTCTCCTACTCATGACCCAAGTTCCTGATATGAATAAAAAATTTCCCTTTTTCACCAAGTGCTTTATTCTTTTTTCTTTTAAAAAGGTATAAAAGTCTGGAACATGTTTCCTACGAATTATCACTTGTTCGTCATTAATATCAATGATATCTAGCCATTGTAATTCCTTTATTACCTTAGGTAAACTCAAATCCGAACTTGCACTTGGTAATGAAGATTGTCTGTACATTGTGTGATTGTAACTGAATTTAACTCTTGGACTATTGCTTCCAGTGGAACTCCTATTACTATTATTTAGTGCTTGATTGACTTTGAATAATGCCGAACGACTTGGACCACCTCTAAAACTGTTGTCATAACTTGCAGAGATTCTAGAGTTTATGGCTAGCGTCATATCTTCTAGACTCTCTAATTGTTAATGTTTTAGAGTTGTGGATGATACGATAAATGATCTGAAATAGTAAGCATTGGATTTGCTACCAAGTCTCAACCTGTCTTTAATACAAGAAGCTTTAACAGACTACCGCCTGAGTTTTTGAATCATATCTCGACGAAAATCTTTAAAAACTATACATTTCTTTTTCAATTAATACGTCGAGTCATACTAGAATATAATACTTCAGATATGTTGGATATGTAGAATAGGAACAGGTATGGACCCGGTTCCTCTGTTTAATCCTTTTTCAACAACGGTATCTCTTGTTTCAGTCAAATTTCATTTTTTCGAATATGGTTCGATTATGGTATTTTCATCTACTAACGAAGAACACTTGAGACTTGCCCTCTTTTCTTTTGTACAATGAAAAATTACTTGTTACTCCAACTTTAGGACGGATGTGCAATGGTATGATTAGGTTTTATTATGGTATCATCATCTACTAGCCAAAAACACTTGAGGCTTGTCCTCCTTTTTTCTGTTCAATGAGAAATTACTTGTTACCTCGATTTAGGATGGATATGTAATGGTAGAATAAGAATTGATTATGGTATTATTATTTTTTAATGAAGATCACTCAGACCTCGGTGTTAATTGTTTCGTGTATTGAAAATTTTTTGTTATTTCACCCTTAGGATGGATTTGTATTGGTTCTATCTTGTCCGATAACGAATTCCAACTTAATTATTTTTTTTAAAAAAGAAACTTTAATCTCAAATTGGAACTGGTACTAACGGAAAAAATAACAGTACTGTCATCTACTA
Source organism: Chelonus insularis (assembly GCF_013357705.1). Classification (NCBI taxonomy): domain Eukaryota; kingdom Metazoa; phylum Arthropoda; class Insecta; order Hymenoptera; family Braconidae; genus Chelonus; species Chelonus insularis. The sequence goes on along the minus strand of NW_023276568.1, from coordinate 8,485 downwards.
ACGAGGCACAATTCTTATGAATTTTTCTTTTTTTATTTTAAACTAAAAAAATTTTGAATCTTTTTTTTTTCAAAATTGGAGGTGGTACTAACGAAATTAAGGTTGGCACACTCGTCTACTCGTCAAATACTATAAATATCTGTTGAAAAAGAATTTTTTCCTTTACTTTCCCGGGAGGGTTCACACAGCTCCTGTTGTAGTCGTCAACCCTTGTATTTGTATAAAAGAATGTTTTATTATTCAACATATGTAGACATGTTATTGTAATAAGAGTGATGACTAATCAGTCACTTTGCATTCGATGTCGACCTTATCTAGTTATAAGGATGAATTAATTTAGAGTAAATTCCATAAAAGAAATCATATGATAAGCCATAATGTTAATATTCAGTGGATTGGTGATATTCTTTTTTAGTGTTGGCGTTATAAGTTTCGAAATAGATCTTATACAAAATCACAATCATTTCCGTACTCAGGAAGTTTTAGTAAATGTTCAAATGTCAAATAAAACGTGTTATGCTTTCGAGGATTGATTTTTAAAAGTTTCTTAAAGTTTCAGATTTTCGAACGCTGTGAAAAAGATTATAAAACTATAATTATAAATGATGATTCTAAAAACCTTGATCTAATGTGGTTACAACAACTGCACAACTACAATGTGATTGTTTGGGAAAAATGCGTACAATATAACAAAGATTGTTTCAATGCAAAAAAAATTGATGCCATTCTAATCACTGCTTCATCATCCACACGATTACGAGAAATTCTTGAAAGTATGTATGACAATATTTGGTGGGATGCCATGACACCAGTTTATATATTGAATTTACCTAAAAATTCTTGTAATTTTACGAAAAAATCATTACAATATATGTGGAAATATGATATATTAGTAGCATATTATTTATGCATCAAAGATAGAGAAGTTAAAATTTATACTCATAATCCATTTACTGATCGAGCACCTAGCAGCTGGAAAAAAATGAAAAAGTCATCGAAAAAATCGAAGGGGACGCTTTATGGACGAACGTATCATCCGCGTAGGTTATTTCATTTTTCATACAGAATATTCATTTTTCAACTAACGATTTATACATGCGAAAAAAATATCAATTATTTTACACATAAATATCCAATTTTTTTCCAGAAACTATATGTCAAGGATTAGATTTTGATCGAACTAAAAGTCTTGATGGCTTCCCTATAACCATTGCGTTATCAGCAAATACCAAAAAAGGTCGAAAATTAATTGGAAAGTATATTGATTACAATAATTTGAGCCATTATGGGATTATTACAACAATCCGGCATTTCCGTTCTATCCTCGATGCTTTGTTCATGAAATTGAACGTCCATCTACGTTTCTTTGTAATGAAGAAAAGTTATAATGATGGAGAAATAAATTATATCAACTACATTGCAAATATCTCTAAAGATGGAGATCTAGATTTAGTACTAGCTGATTTTTTTTTGCCGGAAAAGAATATGAAGATTGGCAGATTGACACGAACTTATCCTTTAGCTTGGAATGAAAATGGAATTGCTACTCGTAATCGTGGTTATCGAACACTCGCAGAAAAAGTTTGGGATTTTTATGGCATTTGGACGATTTCATATACTATTTTTATACTACTGATCACATTTCTCGTTATTTGGATCTGTGAGAGTAGAAGAACAGCATTCGCAGTATTTGAAATAATTCGTTTATTAACAAGTCATAGTCTCTACACTCGAATGAATACTCTGCCTCTTCGTATTTTCTTTATTGCAATTTTAATATACTTTTTAATTATTCAAGCTACTTTTGGTGGTCATCTTGCGAATTTTCTAACTAAACCTGAGTTAAGAAAACATGCAGATACGAAAGAAGATTTAAGGAATCTCGGATACCAGATTTATGATTCGAAATATGTAAGGGAGTATTTAGCAGAAACAGAAAAAGAGAAGACAGTATACCGTTCTCGAGTCAAAAAGTGTCTTGAACATATTGTGCATAACGATCAGCCTATTGCTTGCGTTTTTGATTTTCAATTACTCCGTATATATTCGCGAAAAGTATCTAATAATTTTTATATTTCTAAAAGATCTACTGAGGCACTTTATTCAACTGTTTCCATGAAAAATCATTGGTCACTGTCAAAGCTTGTCAATATGGCTATTATGTCATTAGATGAATTCGGTTTTCGGCAATTTATTTCAGATCGTCGGGAGCATAAATTGAGTCATCGTTTGATTGTAGCTGAAGCAAGATTAAAGAAAGATTTTAAACCAATCAAAATCGAAAACTTAATGTTTGCTTTCACAATTTTAGCAGTGGGATTGATTAGTGCAACTTTGAGTTTTTGTGCTGAAATATTGATGACTCATAAATCGAAGTGTCATGCCACCTGTAAACTAAAAAGTAATGCCATCTCTAAACTAAGAAGTATTAAAACCAAAACTTCTAAAATTATGAACAGAATCAAAATAAAGCGAAACATTCGTAGAAAAGAAGGAAATAAATAGATTTACACCTACTTATTATTTACAGAATTAAATCGTACCAATAATCTCACTACTTTTACACCCCAATAGCATTGGTGTATCTTGAAACTTCAATTGATGCACGTTATGTTTTTTAGTATTAATTTTGAAAATTGACTGAAGTTGCATGTATTTATCAATTATATTTTCTTAAACTGTATTTTAAAAAAAGTACTGTGGATTAGTGCATAGGCAAAGAGTAAATCCATGAGTCAATACTCAAGTTGAATATATATCCACTACAATCGAGATCAAAAATGTAGTATTTGCTCTTCTATTTAGATAGTTGAATTCATCAGTGTGATTTTATGTTTCTCTCAATTAAAAGAGGAAATAATCAACAAATCAAGATGTTGATCAGTCTCATGATATGTAAAGAAAATAAAAATAGATAAAAAATACTTTGTTGTTATTTATATTCATTTAAACTCACGTAAAGAATCATTTAATTTTAAGAAATTGATTCCAACATACTATTCCGCTAGTTCGGTTGTTCGTTATTTTCATTTAGAAAAAAACAACCAAAAGCTAATGATGTCTGTCAATCGTCTTTTTACCAAGATATGTGTTTTCATCAACTTCCTAATGGTTTTTATACTCGTATGAATACTTTGCCTCTTCGTATTTTTTTTATTACAGTTTTGATATATTTCTTGATCATCCAAGCAACTTTTAATGGTCATTTAGCAAAATTTCTAACTAAACCGGAGTTGAGAAAACAGGTAGAAACGAGAGAAGATTTAAGAGATTTCGGCTGTATGATCTATGATGACGTAAATTTTAGTAAGTTGTTTCCAAAAACAGTCAAACAAATTATAAAATATAATTTCGTAAGTAGAACGTGTCTGAACTACATTTTGTACAATGACTCTTCTGTTGCTTGTATTTTTAATCGTGATAGACTTCTTGCATATGTTCAATCAAAGAAGATTAAAAATTTGTACATCTCTAAAAGACTCTCTGGGACACTTTATACAGTATTGTCCATCAAAAATTATTGGCCTCTATCAAACCGCATAAATACAGTTCTTACGTCATTGGAAGAATTCGGTTTTTGACAAAGAATGTCAAGTCATGAAAAAAATGATTTGATGCACAATTTAACTGTGGCTGAAGCAAGATCAAAGCAAGATTTTCAACCAATTACGTCAGAAAATTTACGATTTGCTTTTTTGGTTTTAGCAGTCGGATTGGTTGGTGCAACTTTTTTTTTGTATGAACCCTAAATCGAAGTAAAATGTAATTTTCTAATTACAAAAATGATGGAAGAAAAGCTAAAAATTATGAACAACATTGAAAATGCTGAGAAATTTTTTAATTAAACAAAACAGAGTGAAATAATATTTCAATAAATATGCGAGTCATTTGACACTTATTTATTTTTTTTAAAACCCAAATTATGCTGACACTACGTTCCATAGTTATGTAATACTATAAAACTATTGTCACAAAAATCTATACACAATCCTATGGAAACAATTATTTTGGGGATATATCCTTAAAAATAAATACTAATTTGTTATGTAATTATTTTCATGCTTACGAAAAGAATCCACTTCACATCAGTACACAAAAGAAAAAAGCAAATAAGTTAGTTTATTTACACGATCATTATTTCCAATGTTTAATTATGTAGTAAATTATCATATCAATTTACTCAAATCACTCATCGTTAAATACATAATGAGAATTGTTCGAAAAATGTCATACATGAAAACAAGTATGATAAAATAATTTTAATTATTTTATTATTATTAATTATTTAACAAATATTGAAACAAATATAAATCAACACAATGCACATGATTTTCTTTTAGAGGAGTAGACTAGTTTGTTATTACGTATTTTATATCTGTGTTATCTGATTGTCAAATCTGACTATGATTTGGTGAGTTAACAAGAAATCATGATAATTTTTCGAAATGTGTTATTTTTTTGGTTTTGTGTTAAAGTTTTCACTTACAAATTGGACAATGATTATGACTCCCGTTCTTCTGAAGCGCTAGTAGGTTTTTAGCTTTATTTTTAATATTTTGTAATCAAATCAACTTAATCATTGCAAATTTCTGAAGGTACAGTGGAACATGAAGGAAAGCGTAAATTAATTAATTAATTTATTAACGATAAATTTTCTCGAATGTTTCACTTGGCCCTCTCTTTCCCTATCATAGTTGAAAAGTGGTTTGGAATGTTATATTATACTTATTAATAATTTCTAATAGTTTGACATCAAATACTCTCCATATATTTTATTGATAAAATCAGGATTCTCATGAATCTGCAATAAGTATGATTTTTTTTCCTGCTTACATAATTGGGTTCAGTTGCAGATTTTGTCACAATGCCACAAAGACCATAATACTATTATGATTAATGACCGTCTCAGAAATCTGAGTTCAACGACGTTACAACAATTACATGAACGGTTCAATTCTATATTTTTAATCAACAATCAATACAAAAATTGGAAAAAATTTTTTTACCGAAAAAAAGTGGATGATAATTTGATTATCCTATCATCTTATAATTCATCAAATGAAGAAGAGTCACATAGAACTTATCTGGGTCTATACAATTTACTTGAGAATCATGTCATGACACCATCTTATGTATTAAATTTACCAGACAACAATTGTCAAATGGCTATGGACATTATGCAACTAATATGGAAGATAAGAATATTATCATCATATTATATATGCATCGAAAATGATGAAGTTCAAATCTATACTTATAATCCATTTACCAACCGAGCACCAAGCTCCTGGACCGAAATGCAAAGATCATCAGAAGAACCGTATTGGACACTTTATCGACGAACGTATCATCCACGTAAGTAATGTTGTATGTTAAATGATATACGAAATGTTTCATGACCATTTTTATTTTTTCAGAAACAATATGCCGAGAATTGAATTTTGATCGAACGAAACATCTTGATGGTTATCCAATATCTGTTGCATTGTCAAAATCCGATGCTACAAATAAGCAATTTCACAGAATATTTAGCAGATACAATCATTTTCCTCGTATTGGTATGCTTACAAAGCCACATGATCATATCATAAATGCATTTATTACTGTCATGAATGTGAGTCTTAAAGTAAGTTACAATTTGGAGTATTTTCAAAATAATCATTATATACGAAATCCGTGGATACTCAAACGAGAACCAGCAGACGTGATACTTGTAACATTTGAATTATCAGAAGGAACGCCTGGGACATTTTTTACTATAACTTATCCCTCGGCTTTTTCCGAATACGGAATTGCTATTTACAATCGCGGTTATCGAACACTTGTAGAGAAAGTTTGGAATTTCTATGGTTTTTGGACAATCCTATTTACTATTTTCGTATTATTGGTCACATTCATCGTTATTTGGTATACTGAAAGTAAAAAAACATCGTTCGCTGTATTCGAAATAATTCGGCTATTGATAAGTAATAGTCTCTACACTCGTATGAATACTCTGCCTCTTCGTATTTTTTTTATTACAATTTTTATATATTTTTTGATCATCCAAGCAATTTTCAACGGTCATTTAGCAGAATTTCTAACTAAACCAGAGTTAAGGAGACATCCTGAGACTTTTGAAGATTTGAGAGATTTCGGCTATACAATCTATAATTTAGAAAACATTAGAGAAGATGTCGCCATAGCTTTAAAAAAAAAAGTACACTATAACTCTGATACCAAACTGTGTTTAAATCGCATATTATACAATGACTCTTCAGTCGCTTGTATTTTCAATTATTATACACTCTTTAGATATTCCCAATTAAATCCAATTAAAAATTTACATATTCCTAACAAATCTACTGGGACACTTTATTTATCATATCTTGTAAGAGCTTTTTGGCCACTCTTAAATAATGTGAACAAAATCATGATGTTATTAGAAGAATTGGGTTTTCGACAGTTAATTGTAAGAAAAAAAATGTATGATGTGACACATAATTCAACTGTGGCGGAAGCAAGATTACAAAATGATTTTCAACCAATCAAAATCGAAAACTTAATGTTTGCTTTCACAATTTTAGCAGTGGGATTGATTAGTGCAACTTTAAGTTTCTGTGCTGAAACATTGATGACTCATAAATCAAAGTGGAATTTCATTTCTCAACTAAAAACTGTCAAAATAAAAACTTCAATGGCTGTGAATAGGATTAGAAAAGTACAAACCTTTCGTAAAAAACTATTCAATTTGAAGAAATTAATACCAACTTACTATTTAGGCAGTTCAATATTTTCATTTAAAAAAAAAACGGCCAAAATTTAATCATCACTAATTTAAAATTAATCCACTTAATTTACTTAAATTTTTTGAAAATTGATTACATGCATGTTCATAAAATTGAGGTGTTTATTTGCGACATCGTAATTACTGCCCTTTCAAACTTTTATCGTTTGTTATTTGTATGACATAAAAATGCAAACAATTGTTGAAAAATTTCTTTCAAGATTAATTCAATAACTGACTGCTTATGATCGTCTTTCCAGTTGCATAAACTCAGAAAAAAAAATATTAGCTTGCAATTTCACAATCAAAACTATCTAATTATAATGACATCTATGTACAAGTTTTAGATAAATAAAATATGTATCTATTCAAGTTATCTATTATGAGTATTTTTTGTTAATTTGTACATATCAATAAAGTTTCTATCTATAATATTAATATTTTAACCTTAGATCACGTTCACATGACTATTCGCAATTAAATTTTTCGATGTCTTTTTTTCCCTCTACTTCACAAACTCCTGGCAACACATGAAAAAGTTGTAATTGAAATCTGTAGAGCTGAAAATTTACATAGAGAAGCTTTTTTTACCTGGGTGTGTTATGATGTAATCACCAAGGTAAAGATATCCAATTCTATTGGCATGGTCAACATACCAATTTTCATCATATCATCGCCAAAAGTTGACTCTTCTCGCATTTTTCAGATTAAAAAGTTGAGGACTTTTCTCTCCCCTAGTAGCCAAGATCTGTAGTCAGAATTGTCGACAGACTTACGTACGTCTGTTTCCTTTCTTCGGCAGCATCTGACGTCTGATGTTGATCTTACGTTAGCAAACTAAAAGACAGCAACATACGTAAGTCTGACAGCCGTCTGTTTCCTGATGGCTACTAGGGTCTCTACTGAAGACTTGAGTAGAATTATTTTTCAATAAAGAGTTCACACCTCATTCGGTTTACCTAAATTCGAGTTAGGTATTAAGCTACATTAGGTACACATTGGTAATGTAATGCTTGTCTTAATTGGGAATGCTATTCATAGTATTATTTTATGGAGAGCTAGAAAATGCTTTTGATTTTTTTTCTTGGAATCTTGAGTAAAACTCCACAGGCTCAAATCTTTTCTCGACTCTGGTAGATTTTTACAAGTAAATTTAACACTTATCTGGATGAAAGATTTTCTAAGGACAGTTGCATTATAAAAAGACTCAACTGTAAAATGTTAAATGGAAAATTAACTCGGAATAGTGAATCAAACTGATCCGATTTTTTCCAGTGAATTGATCTGATCTTACCCTATAAGTAAATATTAATCATGTCTATACCTACGAAAAATCAACTTGACATAAATGTACAAGAAAATAGTAAATTAGTTTATTTACTCTTTCATTATTTATAATGTTCAAGTGTGTAGTGAATTATCCTATAATTTACTTGAATCACTGTAAAATTAAGTACATAATAAGCATTTTATTATTAATTAAAGGATAAACTTATGGTAGTTCGAAAAGTGATCAATACGATAGCAAGTATAAAAATAGGTCTGAGTACACTTTGTCTGTGCTAACACGATGAATTTCCCATTTTTAATTGTTTGTAACAAATTCATATTGTTATAAACAATGCATGTTTGATAAAAGTTATATTTAGTTGTGAACAATAATGTCTAGTTAATACTGACCACATTTTTGAACAAAATTGTCATTCTTTCGCTTAAAAG